>NC_086249.1:72616397-72755023 GCF_021018805.1 Prinia subflava | reverse complement strand
CCTCAACTAACCTCATACAACGTCATGAATTATCAGTGGGGTTGCAGGGTAACTGGAAGGTGGATTTGGGACTCCAGCAGAACCATAAATCCTACGGAACAACAGCTAGAAAAACACCAGTTTAACCTGTGCCGCCCAAGCGAAGCTGCAGAGCTGATGGGTACAGCTCAATCATGTTGTAAATGTCTAAACTGAAAAAATGTTCCAGATGGTGTGTTCTTCCCCTTAAATCCTCTCAGGTCTCACCTGGGGATAGGAATATCTCTAGACATAGTCATAAAAAAAGAGGCAATACCTAAGAAAAGAAGTCTAGTATACAAAAAAATATGTTAGCTCATGCTTGAGTGGTTTACTGGAAAAATCTTAAAACTTTTCATACATATTTTTCTTTGGTTATCAATAGCCTATTCTTCTCTAATTTCATACCAAATCAAGAAGGGACCAGATCAAACAAATGTTGTCATAAAAAGTCAGAGACATTTTATGCTGTGCTAAGATCCCATAGCTAATGTTAGAAACAATAGAGGAAAATATTTAAATTAATAAAAGCTATTTTAGAATAAATGTGTTTTGCATAAGTTGCATACACAGTAAGAAAATAAAATGTAAGGAAAACTGCTCAAATAAAAAACCGTAAGATGTGAATTTCAATGGATTACAACATGTAGGCCAGCTTATTCTAGCTGCTATTGCTCTATTTGGCTTCAGACACAAAAGTATTTAGGATAATTATAATTACAACCAATAAGAATTTCCACGCTTGGGGAAACATTAATATTTGAACATTTGTTTTCATGCTGATTCAGAATTAAAAAAATCAAATTCTTCTCAGAGAAAAATTCTGGAAAATTCTGATTTTTAGGTATTCCATATATATACTGTCAAAACACTGACCTACATATATCAATAGCTGCAGCATTTAGTAGAAACATAGCATTTAATCAATTATTGCAATATGATTACAAAGTCAACATGAAAGAAATAGGAAAGTTTAACTCATTCAACTGACAAAACAGAATATTTTGATGTTGACGAAGAATGGTGTGGAGGAGATTCTAAGCACTGTGCAAATGCCTGCATACTAGCTAAGTTTTGACACCTTCCAGCACCACTTCTCTTGGACAATATCTTGATCAAGAAGTCTATCTTTCCTTCTTGTTTCTTTCCTTCCTTTCCTTTTTTTTTCCTTTATATTAGTATAATGATTAATTGATTTTACTAGTGTATGTGAATTTGTTTTTTTCTTTTTTTTTTCTTTCAATGCCTATAGGGAAGCCTTCACATCTTAGGACTAATGTGCAAAATTGAATCCTCATAAAACCTAAGCAAGGCAAGTAAGCAGATAAAGTGATGGACAAAGAGAAGTGTGTATTTCAGGGGAAAGCTAGGATTAGAAGCAGCATAGCCTTGGATTTTAGACTGGGCTTCAGAATGTCATGCTTCTGGAAAAACAGCTCAGTGCATCAGTTCACAGAAGAGATTGGCCAGCTAAAGTGCTGTGCATAACTTCAAATTTTGCATCTATTTCTGACCACAAAATTGATGCTTGTGGAGTGCAGGTAGTGAGCGGTGCACTGCAAGGGTCTGTTAGTTCAGACCAAGGCACACTCTTGAGGCAGAGCTCCTGCCTGTCCCAGCAGCCTGCCTGGCTTTCACCCCAGAGGCATCTGGGCTACCAAAGAAGAGGCCCTTCACGAGACACTCCTGGGTATGCAGGTGTTCAGGCCATGGACTTGGACTTTAATTTTGGACTTGGTCCAAATTAAAAACCCCTGGAGCACCACATTCCTTTTCCTCCAGTCTGCTTCGGCTGAGCTAGTGCAGACATAGCCATAAAATTCCACACAACATCCACCAAATTTAGAATAATCCTGCAACTCCTTAGTTGAGATTGGACCTTTTGAACGTATTTGTGAAGCATGATCCTTAGGAGACATGGTAAAGATGCTGTGGAAACATACAATTCTTGTGGCAAACCACAGCACAGGTGCACTTGTGTTACCTACCCATGAAGGTGATGCTTACACTGGAAGGTAGAGAAGTTCTCCTGCATTCCCTGACCTGTCTCTGTAGCCCCTTAGTCTGCTTCTCTGTGTCTGGAAACTGGGTGGTCAGACAGGATGTCTTCTGTGACACAAATGGCTAGTTCATTGAAAACCCAAGCTGCAGCACACAGTAACCTGCTGTTCTCCTTCTGACAAGCAACTGCATCAAAAGCTTTGCTGGAAGTAGGGGAAAATAGTGCTTGGCAATGACGTGTCTCTCACCCCACAGCAAGAGCTGCAGTTCCACAGCCCAGTTCATCCTGTCCCTGCCCTGTGCAGGCCCTGACCTACATGGTCCCCAGGGGGAATGCTGCCATGTCTCCTTGTGCAACTCTTGGGCACTTCTGCCTCTGTTTCAAGTGGTCTGCCTGTGTGTTGGACAAGCAAAGGATTTCCACAGTGCAGCCTCCACATCCAGGCACCTGCACATGGTGCCTGGAGAGGGGCACTGCAGGGATTTGCTCTTCACTTTTCTTTTCAATAAACTGTCTCCGATAATTGCCTTGGCTTTAGAGCTGAAGGCCTCTGGAGTAATGAACAACTGTTATTTCTAGTACAATGGGATCGTTGCCTGTAATGTTATCCCTTAATTGCTACTGCGGTGCAAATTATGAAAAGCAGGAATATCCAAATATAGAGACACTTGGCCCTTGTGACAGGAAATCAAGGTCTCTTCTCTGGGACTGCTGCATGCCCTGAACACCCACTCTAGTCAAAATGAATTACATACATTCAATATTTTGAAAACCAAGCTCTTAACCTCCACAAACGAGCTTATAGAGTTCATATCGTTTATTTCAAGCTATCCCTATAAATGTCCAATCCTTTTTCTGATCCTACTAATCTCCTGGGCATCTTAGTCCCTACAGAGTTAATGGCAAAACTTGGCTGAAAAGGATGAAGCACATTTTTAAAAAATAATTAATAAATCTATGGATGTATTATCTTTTGAAGTTTTAGTGATTTGGATTGCTTAATTGGTTCTTTTTTATGGTAAGAAAATGCAAGCAAATGTTTCTGTATAATCCACAATATAAAATCTTCTATCTTACTTCCTATTTTTGACACCTTGAGACTCTACCATTTTCAGCATCTTGAATAAAATCTTTCCCATACCTGTTCATGCCTTGCTTTGGTGCTGTACTCTTTAGAAACAATAACGACAAGAACAAACTTAGACTTCTGAGAATGAGTGTGTTATCTCTACAGTGCCTTTTAATGTTTCAGGAATTAAGAGCCTAAATGTTTAATCTCCACTGTGAAGTGTCTGAGAAGCATGGTATTGTCAAACAAAAGCAGTAAACTGCTGAGGAAAAGTCCAATCCTTCTCTTACTGATGTCAGTGGGAATTTTGCCAGGAAGCTCAGCATGATAAGGGTATAGACCAAAGTAATCAGTTCTACAGATGATTACATGAAAAGCCCTTCATTATAGCATGATGATTGAGTATTATTACAGTCATGAGACACAGACAGCTTCTGGAACCAAGACCAAGAAAAATAATGTATTAAGGCTATTCCTTCTCTGAGTTGGGCCTGCTTGCCAGCAGCCTTTCATCTGATGACTTTTCACATGTTAGCACAGCTACTTTGGTTTTGGCCACAGCCTGATATGCACAGCAAAATGAGCCCAGATTTCCTGCTGCTCAGTTCCTCTCTGCTGAAGGTCCCTCAGCCCATGAAAGCTGTGTCGTTTGGTGAGTAAAATATTTTTGGCAAACTCAGGAACATTACGCTTTGTTGTCCATCTTCTCACTTCAGTTCAAGGGAACGTCTTGCTCCACAGGTTCCTCTTCCAGGCTGGAGAAGGGCGAGTATTTAACTCTGGTGTGTGACGGCTGATGTCTTGACGAAGGGACACTGTGGCACAGAGCCCCAGAGCCAGATGCCTGCTTCTGCAGCCTCACCCAGCCTGCCCAGTGCTGGAGCTGAGAGCAGGGGGCAGCAGGAGGCTATGACCACGATCTGGGCACTGAGGGCACGGGTGATCTGTGCAAGCTAACGGGGTGCCCTTGCAAACACCTTCAGGAGCTTCACAGTTCTTCAGGGAGCATTGGTTAGGCTGATACACTGATGCAGTTTGGGTTCATCCAAGAAAGTGAAGTTGCACAGTCCCCTGCAAAAGCAAAGTCTGTATGAAGATGGCAATATGACTAGAGTTTGTATTAACTTTGGTTTAAAGTGTTTTATTATTATTTATGTGTAAGAGGGTTAATTTTCTTTCATTTGGGGGTCAAACAGAAGCCAGCGTTCCTTATGAAATCAATAATTTGTCATCTTAGCAAAGTCTGTATTAATAAAGACAAAATGTAAATATTTATAAAACATGCACAATCACATTACTCAGTGTTACTAAATCATTAATAGTGTCTGCTTCTGGTTTGTATTGTCATAGTCACAGGAAGCTGCAGTGATAGCAGTGGGAAAACACACATCCACAGCAAGTTTTGGATACATTTTTGGGGAGGATTTTCTTTGCTACTTTACTTAGGAGAGAAATTCTAATGGTGCATTTTAATTTATTTTCCACATTCGTATGTTGCTTACATTTCTTATCTGAAAGGAACTGTGAAACTCTCCCACTGCTTCTTGCCTGAAACTGCTCTCTGGATTGCAGCTGTGATTTCTCTGTCATGATACATGTTGTCAGGCTTTGTATCCTCTTGAAATTATCATTGAAGTGGTTCACTGGCAAAAAAACCCCACATTTGTAAGGGTGAGGATTCTGAAATGTTTTCTGTTATTTTTGTAGTAGCAGTTAATAATTCCCTGAAGCTATGCATTCGATTAAATACCTTGTCTTTCTGCAATCGTCTAAAACATTGGTAAAAAATCACTGCCATTTCATTCTAACCTCTCAAGTGATGGGCAAAAATCAGTTGCCTAGCAAGCAGAAGTACTATTGTTTGTGCAGAAAGGTCAAGACAAAAATGTGCTGAAAACTTTCTGGATACTTATATAAAGAGATGACTTGTGACTTGGAAGTTACTTATTGTACAAAAGAGTCTGTATTTGACCCTCTGCATCCTGCTGTCACATACTTTATGTCACTTTAAGGAGAGGAATAACTATTGCTTGAACAAACATTCTGATATTACAGAGAAATAACAGCTACCTCTCAGTTTAGATGAACTCAGAAATGTGCCTAGAAACTCATTTGTCATCTGCTATAGAAACGTCAGAGTTCCAGCTTAAGCAATAGCAGTATGAAATCCTTTTCTCTCTTTGACCATGTACTAAAAGAGCCAGCAAATGAAAAGCTATTGTGTTTATTTTCTATGGGCAGCTACCACATAATAATGTGGTAATACTTTTCATGGAAATCCATCACACCATATACGTATTACAGTTCAGAATATACTCTGAACTATACTATGCTTCAGTTCTCAGGACCTTTGTACTAAGCAGCTCACATCTTACCTGTGACAAACATGCTGCACCTCTCAGTTGGCAGGATGCATTTCTGGGATGCTACAAGCTCAATTAGAGTGCAGCATTAATATCATATGGAAACCTTTGGAAATGAGAGCTCAGTCTGGGTTTAGGCTTTGTGCAGGTCGTAGTGAGAGGGTATAAAGAGAATCCATGTGTTTTATACAAACAGATTTGGCACCCCTATAGCTCCTGTGCTCTGGAAGTACAAACTACCTGTCCACCACCAGCAGTAAAACCAACTGTTTTAAGAGGAGGGATGTAGAGGGAACCTCAAGTATCTTTCTTGTGCTATCTTTATCTTTTTAAGACACAGGAAAAATTTATAGGAAAAACAAGAGAGAGCACAGCACCTCTGTCACATATTGTGTGAAGCTGTCCTGTCAGCCACACAGTACACTAGAAGGCATCACTGCATCCTGCATCTCCTGCAGTATAACAAGAAAGTCTGACAAAGCTTTCACTTTACTCTCACCAAAGTAAGAGATCTGTCTGGACTAGGCAACCAGGGTTGGACTAGGCAGCCAAGGTGAAGCAAAATGCTTCTTACCTACTGCTATGGATGCATAAAAAGTGGGGATTGCACATGAAAACATGAGGAGGGAGAAAGAAACTTCTTATCTTTATTAAACTCTCAAACTTTGCCACCAAGTTTCCAAATTCAAAATACTTTGTGCCTCATCTGTCTCAATCCAGATCACCAGCTAATTCATGTCTGGGTCCTGTGGTGAGCTCAGCTGGGCTGTCATAGCCTCTGGCAGCAGCTGAACTCCAGACAGGTTCAGCATCCCACCTGCAGGGACTCTGGAAGGGTCAGGACTCTGGTAAGAGATCCAAAAATCTAAGTGGCTGTGAAAATGTTTACAGAAGCATTAAAATAAAATTTCCTTTGTGTTATTAATTATTCTTTCCACTGTATTGTTTGTATCAATCATTTCTGAAATTACTGTTCTGGAAGCAAATGCACTTGCATTCTCACAGACTGATTTTTTGAATTGATGATCTTTCTCAAACTTACAGAATCACAGAATCTTAGAATGGTTTGAGTTGGAAGGACCTTAAAGATCATCTAGTTCCAACCCTCCTGCCATGCCCAGGAACACCTTCCACTATACCAGATTGTTCAGGACCACCATCCAATGTGGCCTCCCAGGGATGAGACATTCACAACTTCCCTGGACAACCTGTTGCAGTGCCTTGCTACCCTTCCAGCAAAGAATTTATTCCAAATATCTAATCTAAACCTGCCCTCTTTCAGTTTAAAGCTGTCTCTCCTTGTCCTATCGCTACAAGCCCTTGTAGAAAGTCCCTTCTCAGCTCTTTTGTAAACCTTCTTTAGGTATTGGAAGGTGCTATAGGGTTTCCCCAGAGTCTTCACTTCTCCAGGCTGAACAACCCAAACATTCTCACCCTGTCTTCAAAGGAGAAGTACTTTTCAAAACCCTAAAAATAAAATAAAATAAAAAAAAATAAATAAAAAAAAAAAAAAAAAAAAGAGGTGGAGAGGTATTTATGATCTAATATCCTTCCTAATAGCCACAGCAACCTGAATCTTCTAGAGAAAATTAGCATTTATCTCTTCCCTGGTCTAAATCATTCTAGCCCACTTTCCCAATTTGCCTGATGGTGAAGTATTGCTAAGCAACACTGCACTTGCAGGTCAGCTGCCACTTCATGTCTATGCCGATGTCAATTTTTTAAGGCCCACACTATATTTTATTCAAAGATTATGTTGCCATTTAAGAGCATTTAAAACCCCTTAGCTAATCTTCCTACTGTAATACTAGCTCTTTCTTAGTCTAAATCTGCGTTGCTATGGATGAATATTGCTTGGAGTGTCTAAATATTTGGAAGTAAAACCAGCCATTTTCTTCAGCGGTAATAACGTATGGTATAAGATCAAGCCTGATTTTAATTATAAGTTGCCCTTTCTCTTATTCTGCCTGCCTTCCCTGATTTTCATGCCAACAGCAAGTGTTTAATTTGACTTGAAGGAAAGCTAAACAGTTAGCCTCAAGCAGCAGATGAATCATTCTAATATCTGATAACTTTTCCAAATAAAGGCCCCTCTCTCCAGGAGCAAATGTCAGTATCCATCACTTAACAAGCTTATCTAAGCCATGTAGTGAGCAAGGACATGCTCACACTGAAAAGTTAATGGTGGGATTTTCAATGTGTTTCCAAATGGCCAAGTAGTACAGTGATATTGCTGATTTCCAGACAAAGTTCAGCACACAGCCTGTTCCTGAGCAAGTGCTGAAATGTAACAGGTATAGGACACATTGCAAAAGTTCCAAACCACGCAACCCCCAAAAGTGTAAGGTGCTCTTCAGTGGGCACCACTCGTGCTGGGGCATCTCCTGCTCTTGCTTTGCTCAGGTGCTGCAGAGGTGCCCTTCCTGTGGGAAGCCCTAGCATTGCCCTTACAGTTTGATCCAGACACTCACCGACTTCAAAGTGCCAACTACATATTGGGTTCTCATACAAGTAAGCACTTGGATACAGCACAGAGACCTTTCTAATGCCAAGTATCTCATTAAATTGTCAACTTCCTTGCAAGCAGCACTCGGAGTAGCAAGAACAAGCATGGGAGATATTCTCCAGTGACCTACGTGGGTAAACCAGGACTTCCAGAGCCAAGAGCTCAGGGCCGTGAGCTCAAGCAGTGCTTGGCTTGCACCCAAGCCCAGGAGCCCAGGAAGCAAAGGCAGGCCATGGAGCAGGCGCCTCGCTACGCCCTGCTGGCAGGTTTGCTGGGCAGCATCTCCCTCTGGAGGCTTTCCCCGGATCCTGCTTCCCACCACCAGCCCCAGCTGGGCAGGAGAGTCCACCCCAAACGACCATCCCAATGTGAGGCTTGGGGCAACCTGGCTTCTCTCCATATTTTAACAGATGTCTGGGTCCAAACAGTATCTTCAGACTAAAAGAGCACTCTGTAAATTAGTATTTTAGGAATTGTTTTTCTAATCTGTTTCTGAGTCTGAGAAACTTTCAGGATGGTAAAATGCTACTTTTTTCTCCAATCCTGATCATTAGACACACACTTTTCCTAAAAGTATGGGGAGGCTAAAGGAACCAGATGAAACTAGAAAGTTAAAGCTAAGGATTCTAAGAACAGAATCTAATAAAACACAGACATGATAGTTGTCATCTCCGTCACAGTATTTACAGCATTTTTTCTGTTAAATTATCTATGTGTTTTCACCAACACAGAGGTTAGTCATTCTAGCCATTTCACTTATATTCTTACATGCAGTCTGATTTTTATTTGTTTGAATTCCTTGTTCACTGGATCTTTGATGGGATCCATACATACTGAAGTTTCTCATACTGCTCTGAAGCTACATTTGGATTATCACAACCTTCAAGACCTTGAAGGTGTTCCTAAGAAAATTGAAATGATGCAACCAGAGTTTTGACAGAGATCCAGTGACTCCAGTAAATGCCTACAGAGCACCAGGATCTCCCTCATCACAGGGACAGCAGTATGCTCCCTGCTTTTTTTTTTTTTTGAACCACAAAGCATTCACATGCATTCAGCATGATAAAGATTGAAAGCAAAAAATTTCTATCCAGCTTCTAAAATGTCAAGCAAAATGTCAGGTAGCACTGTAATAAAAAAGGAAAACCTAATATAAAACAGGAGTACTTTGATTAGCACATTGCTTTCTAATGAATGTCACACATCCAGCAAAACCACTGGGCTTCAGAAATAATGAAGTAGTGACTGGATGAAAAAAATCACAGTGGTTCACCAGTAACTCCCAGAAAAGCTTCTTTATGAAGTGAATCTTTCTTTGAATACTTCTGTAATTGGACACATCTTAGGATCAAATTCTCTCATCAAAGAGTAGATATTAAGACCTCACTAGAGGCCATGGATCTTTATGGATCTAAGAAGAAAAGCTGGCTTTCATTGGTGTTCCTCTAGGGAGAAGGGAGAGTAAAAATAAAACCAAAAACTTAATTATTGGTGTTCAGCTGATGGAGAATGACAGACTTTTCTAGAGATGGTGATCCAAGGTAATTAAATTATATGATGGAGATCTCTCCTGCTGCCACTCAAAACGGAAGATCCAAGGAAAAGTGACCAACCTAAAAATAATTATTTATGAATCCTACAAAATTGATCCAGTGGAACAGACCGCTGAACAGTATAGGAAACGGACCAAATCAAAATCCTGCACAGCAAAATTTATCTTGCAAATGGGGAAAGTGAAATTTGCAAAACACAACCTTGATTTTTTTAATCAATTATTATTACACCCTGTAACCCAAGGGAAGTCTACTGTCAGGGAAACACAAGATCAAGGATGCTTCTGGCCAAAGGAATCTATAGTCAAAGCTGACCACTCATAAGATGTGAAATAAACTGTGGATTGCAATTTTTTTCATCTATCTCACTGCAAATGTTCCTGTCTAGCTCCTAACACCTGCCACCTTTAATGTAGTCCTCCCATAAGCTGCTTTTCAATGTTAGTACAAGTGTTTACTGTACCAAAATCAGTCTTCTCTTTTTCAACACAGTGCTTTGGGAGACACAATGTAGAATGTTTTATTGCTCTCTAGACATTTTACAATGTCTAGTAATTTTATTTCTTTTCCTCTGAGAAACATGTGGCACTATTCGATATGATTTTATCTTTGTAAATTCATATGGGCTGCTCCTCATTTGCTCATACTTCAAATATTCAAAGACACCCATTTCTATCATTTGTATCAGTAATTAACCATAGCTTAACAGGCAACTTACGGAATGGCAAATGTGGGATTCCTTGCTTTAATATACTAAATAATTGCCTATTTTCTCCCCTACACCTTTATTGTCTATTTACAGAAGTATTGTCTCTTTAGCTAGCTACACAGGTGTTTTTCTTCAGCTGTTTCTCAACCGGTTACAAATTTCCAGAATTCTTTATAGAGGATCAGGCCATTATTCTGATCTAAGGATCATGTGCAGGTGTTTTTTTCTTACATAATATTTTAACAATTGATAGAATTGGTATGCAGTTTGGTTGGCACACGATTATCCCACTTCTTTTTGACAGACTCTGAATTCTCAGTAATTTGGTGTTTATTGCTATCCTTTTACTGTCCAATGTCTTGGAAAGCCTATAAAATCCTGCCAATTTTAGAATCCACTTCCTTTGAAGTTCAACAGGACATAAATACCTACTGTCCTTTGCATCTTCACAGCTGCACCCAGAAAATATTGTGCATTTAAAATATAAAAATAATTACTTGGCAGAGTAACAGCAACCCAGAAGGCCAAGTATATAACTGCTTAATAGATCAGAGCTATGGGCTCATAAAGAACTGACCTGTAGAATTATCTATATCTAAAATGACACAAATTCTCAAATTATAAAATGATAAAATTTGAACAGTTTAGTATTTTCCTGATACTAGCCATAATTAAATCAGATTTTACAGCTATTGCTATCCACTTTTAGAATTAAAAAATATTATCAAGAACAGAATTTTGCTAGATAAAGAGGAGTCATCAAATATGAAATACCCATGATGGAGAGCTCCAGTTGCTGATGCACAAACTGCCCATATGTCATGAGACAGTTTACAGATGCAGTTTCTGGACTTCACCAATGATTCATACAGCTGAAAATCCTACAAACATGGGAAAAATCACTTCTGTGGATTCAATCCTAAGCAACATTGTGGAGTAAGTTTGAAAGTAGATAGAGGCTGAAGCACCTAAAGTTGGAGTTTCTGGAAAGTTCTGTAGCTTCCAGAAGACATCCATATTTTTCTGGCAGCTGTGTGTTATCAATATCACTAGTAAATGGCAGCTGGAGTAGATCAGGAGAGCTTCTGGACTGCACTCTCTGCTGCTCAAAGAGAAGCCTCTCACACTCTCTGGGAGATTTGTCTGTGATGTGATCCAAGGTCTGCAAAATGGAAATAACCAGCAGTCTCATCTTAAATACATGTTTTTGATCCAAATCAAAACACTGATGTAGATGTTTTCATTAATCTCATGGATTGGTAGTTAAGTCCTTCTATTACAGGTTTGCAATGCTGTTGCTGCATCATGGTGCTCGTTCTTGACACATTTTATCTTCAGTAAATAAAATAACACTTAGAAAAAATATTGCTTGACAGTGGGTCAGATGAATACCCTGAAAGTGCAATTTAGCTTTCTGGGCTTTTCACTTGAAAGAAGTGAAATATATTTTCCTCTAATAAGCAAAGCAGGAATCCTTGCAACTGAACTCAAGCACCTCACAGACCTTGAGAAAGACTGTGCCAGAAGGAATTGCCACCTACAGATAAACAGAGATGGGGAAGGCAAGAGAAAGGAAGCCAAACCCAGCCAAACCAAACCAAGAAAATGGAAGGTAAAGCAAAGCCAGAGAAAGCATATCATAGAGTGTCGTGAATTCTGTGATGTTTGTTATCTCCACACGTTTGGTATCACAGAGCTGCCAAGTGCAAGATAACTTTCACAGATCTGTCAGTCAGCTGTGTTACAAGCCCTGCCTGCTCATGTCCAGTGCTACGGACTCAGCTGGGCAGCCAGAGCTCCTTCTTCAGTCTCCTCAGAGACTGCTGGAGGAAGGCAGGCATGTTGATAAAGCCATATAATGTCAAAATTCACTGAGGCCAAACGTAGATCTGATCGGGGAGAGAAAGGGGCTCAGTAGTATCCATTTCCATATGTCCTAGCAATCCTGCATGCTCTTAAGATGCACCCTGAATCTGTCTAGATTTGCTGCCCCTTGAAAGAGCTCTCTCTGTGCAATGTTCTTTTGCCTCTCCAACAGTGTTTTCCATTTCTCCCATGCAACTCCCCTGCTCCCAGACTTTAATACAAAGGTGAGTATCCTACTGTATCGCTTTTTCACTGGTGGAAATATCAATTGAAAATATTTGAGTGGTTATTTTCAATGGCAACAAATGAGTTGTCATAGACAAGTACAGAAATAAAAGTTAAAAATCCTCAGAATCCTCACTTCACATTAAAGCAAAACCTGGTTAGATGCTATAAACCTAGATTTTGCAATTGAGAGTCTAATAATTTCCAAAAGACTGATGTAAGAGAAAACATACAACATACAAACATAAAGATTTTCTGTAATATGCTTCTGTATGTTTCCACCTATATTTCTGTACAAATAATGAATGCATAAGAGCCTAATTTCCCCACAAAACACAAAAATGAAAGCACTTGCTGTAAAAATGCAGACAGACAGGTTTAGCCAGGAGACAACTCTAGTTTAGGATGGATTAATTTGTTCATTATTTTTCTTTACAAATTTTGCAGGAAGCCTGGCAGATAAAAACTGGTCCACAATATGTTTTCACTGTCAGTGATGCTTGTGCAAAAGCAAAAAAAGAGTACATATCTTGGCATGACAGTAAGGCACCAACATAAGCTCAAGGCTATTCCTTTTCTACACAGATTTCAGTGTGAAAATGGTAGGAAAACCAAAATAATTTTCAAGCTGCTAGAGGGTACTGTCAACTGTGAAAAACAGAAAGACAACTATAAACATAATTATTCAAGTGCACCCTCTTAACTAACAGGAAGGTTTTGAAGGGCTAGCATAGAATTTTTTAAATGTGCTAAGCAAGACAGTTAGATTGTAAACAATGATGGTGGTTTTCTCCTTTGCAAAATACTTTACAAAAGAGATATTAAGCAGATTGATTTGGTTCTGAGCAGAATGTATGCAGAGCAGACCTGATGCAGTTTTTAACTCCATTTCTTCAGCCTCCCTGTAAGATATTTTGCATAGCAGTACCTTCTGAACAAATTTCCTTGGTATCAAATTCTAAGTATCAATTAAGACTTCACTGGAAAATCCACAGGACTGAAAATGAGTATTTGGTCCTTAGCCATGTAAATGAAGAGGTCATATCCGAAGTATTTTTCCTTTTGTACCATGAAAGAGAAGATTCCCAAAGGATCGCTTGTGTGCTGTCACTGGTTGTGAGCCCCTCCAAAAGGCACATGTCCTAGAAGAAAAAGGTACCCATTGCTGTGGTGGCACCTCTTACTGTAGCTGCTGCTCTTCCAGGTACGTGGCAAAAGAGGGCAGTGGAGCACTGCACATTTCAACAGATTAAACTAATGATCCCTGAAGATCTTTTCTCTACATTTCTTTGCTGTAAAAATTATTACAATACCCAAAAAAGCAATCATGTTGTATTAATAACATCCAGACAGTTTAAAAAGTACATCTCTTTTGCTTTCACTGAAAATAGCATTCTCTCCTAGTGAGCCTTATAATCGATTGATTGAAATGTCATTACTTCCAAATCTCCAGTCTCAGGAGGTATTGCATTTTCACCCACTAACAGGATTCTCCATGTTGGTTTGTACATTACCTCCTTCACATGTTTTCCAGGTAAGTTTGCATTCCTTGCAACATATCTCTCCAAGTTTAAAACAGCCAACAGTAGTTTAGGTGTCATCACACGGAATGGGTTTTGTTTCCATTTCTGTGTCACAAACAGAAAACCGTGTTGGTTTTAGCCAATGCACCATGGCCAGTCATTGCTTACGTTGGGTTCTTTCCTAATTTATTAGGCAGTTCTACCTTCTGAACCTTTTCTAAGTGTTTTTAGACTTTGTAGCACATCCGTTTCAAAAGGTGTTTGTTCATGCAACTTTAAACATTTAGCAACATCATTTGTTTTTCCCATAACAAAAGATCTTGAAGGTCAAAGGTATCTTCAAACATTTCTAGTTTTACACTGTAATATAATCAAATCTGAAGTTCAGGGTTGCTTTGGTTTTTCAGCTGGAGTCTAGGATGATGCTTCCTTTTGCTGAAAGCAGTGGTTCCCACTTCAGTGTAAGTTGACATATATAATATGTTGTTAAAAATAATGACATATTATTTAAGAGGAATGGTCACAGTAAAGAATCCTGCTCTCTCTACCAAACAACTCTCTTTCATCTTGTCAAAAACAGCCTTTAGTCTTTCTTTTAAATGACAAAGGTTTACAGTGTCTTTATACTCCTTGGGATGGCAGTGTTCTAACCAGATTTATTAACAAAGCTCTTACTTTAACATTATAAGCCAGACTCCGGTACTCAAATGTCATTCATTCCAAAATCTCACATTTTATTTAATGGCTATAACATGTCAGCACTGTCTCCAAGGTTCCTTTGATGCAAAAGACAAGGGGATGTGACAAGATAAACTTTGATGTGCCACATCGAACCTGAAGTCTGAATTATTTATAAATGTTTGGAAAATTACATAAAATGATAGTGTACGATATGCAATCCATTACCACTACATTCTCAGATCAAAACACAGTAATCACCAACATCATTATCTTATTTCAGAGCAGTTTCAAGGGCAGCTCACTGGACTTGGACTACAGAGAGTCAGTTTATAAGCCTAGTTCTTCCATGGTCCAAGTAGCAAATTCAAGGATGTGCCCCCAGCCTCCTCAGTTTCCTCTCCTTTAAACCAGGGAGACTAACACCCATCTTTTCTGTAAAGTGTTTGGACATCATGGTGCATGTAGTTTTTGTATTTACAGTATAGAGGCTGGATATTATTTCTGTTATTAGTTTTTGTTCTATTTTTACAGGGATATTGTATTATTCCTACTGCTACAGTTTTCTGCCTCCAGGGTGCTGGGTCTTGAGCAAACACAAATGCAGGCTGGTCAAAGTCGACTGCTGTTTACATTTGAAAAATATTTTAGAAGTGTAAGACCATCCTTTCCACACCAGTGCACTTAAACTTACAGAAAAATCAATAATTTTCTCTACGATTGACTAGGCTTTTTCCAGTAGGTCTTGCACAGTTAAAAAGGCATAAACTACCCTCAAATATAAACAGAAAAAACTTGCAATAGTGCTGTGCAAAAGTGCAATCTTTTTGTGAGATGTTTACAGAAATACTTTTATGCTTTGGTTAACTCCCTGAGACAGAAAGCCTTTCTTAATGGAAGAAATAATGTCTAGTCTTTACTTTTACTTATTTATTTTGTCCTTAACTAAGTAATAAAGCAATATTGTATTTCAGAGAGGTACCTAACAAGCAATCTAAAACTAATTCTTCCTTTCTTCTCTCCTTAATTATTCCTGATTTCCTGACACAGGTTTCTGTATACATATGTCTTTGGACTGCTTTTTAATATAAAACGATGCATTAAGATTTTATATCAAATTATATAATTTATATAAAGATAGGTAGGTAGGTAGGTATGTACGTACGTACGTACGTAGATAGATAGATAGATAGATAGATAGATAGATAGATAGATAGATAGATAGATAGATAGACAGACATACACACATTCAAAATAATAAGAGCTGAGCAAGTCCTGGTCAAGTGAAAATCAAGTGATTTTCCAAATCTCAGTGTTGGTTGTAACACCACAGAGTTTCTGCGGTGCTTGAGCACCAAACTAAGGGCATTCCACAAATCAAAGCTGAGGATTGTCTTGAAAGAGAGAATCCTTTACCCAAGGTGCCAAGTAGAAAAGGAGACAGGCATGGGTGGACAACCATCTTGACCAAAGAAAAAGCCCATGTGGAAAGTTAATTCAGAAGCACCTTTAATTTGCAAAGGAGTTTATTTCCATTCTCACTCCTGTTGGCGTAAGTGTAATGAAAAGCCATAAAAACTTCACCCTGTCAGGAATCCAGGAGCTGCTTTTGCAAACCAATCGGTTTCACCCTTCATTTCAAGGGAACTGACCCAGCTCATAAACTGTGTAACAAACTGTAATAAAATGTGACCTAAAGTTAAGCAAAACAAGGAAATCAAGATGGGTTTGGTGGTAATAGATAAATGAAGTGACCACTTTCAATTCAACCACCACCAGTAATAAATTTGTGCACGTATGTGCGTTTTTATAATATATCTTTAAATCTGTGATAACAAATCCTCATGATGCAAACCTTAATGTAACAGATATTACACAGAATATTTTGAAAAAGAAAAACAGAACCATTATAACTGGTAAAAAAACCCCAGCAAAATGTAGGTAAATAGAAAGATTTGCATCTGGGTTTAAATTTTTTAAAAATTAACTTTTTATACATGGGAAAAACCAAAATTAAGCTTTTCTTAACAAGAACCAATATTCAAAGGACAAATTATTCTGGTCCACAAGTGCCATCTGCTACTATTACAGCAAAAGAAAGAAAAATGTAGTCACTTTCTGCTTTGAAAGTGCTTATTCTCCTCTCTTGTGACGCTCAGAGGTGATGATAATTTTGCATTTTTCAGTCTGTCCCCAATCAGGGCACAAAACCTGCTACCTGCACATGAGAAAGGAAATCCAGCACAAGTTTCTAGCAGAACAGCTCTGGTGGGAGGAGGATGAGGCTGATAGGTGGCTACAGGGCTGCATGTTAGGATAAGAAACCATGAATACGTTGTGTTGGAACTGAAATCAAGCAGTAGACACCATCCAGCCAATTACAAAAGCAACATTACACTCTTTTAACATAGGAGCTCTGAAACTACCCACCAACTGAAATGGTAAGAGAAAAATAAATGGATTTCACAGTTTAGGCAACTGCTCTACTCATACAAATGTAGGTCAAAAAGAAATGAAGTTACAGTCCCAGTTCAGGAATCACAGGACTGTAAAAGACAGGTTATGCACAAGCTTAATTCAAACAACAGCTACCTTAAAAATGGAAAATTAAGAAATGCATTTTATTACACAGACCAAAATGTTATTTGGTTAAATATCCAATAAACAGATTGCTACATGCCTATGCTGGGTCACATCATCATGTTGTTTGATAAGGCATCTCACTCTAAATGTTGTATTGTGCATCTGAGCTTGTTTTCAAGACTGCATCAAAGAGTGACTGCCACAATGCAGCATGTCCTGATGTCACAGCTCTGCAGTTCCCCTCCTTGCCAGACACTGGAGAGCCTCTGTCAGGGTAGACTCTTCTGTCTTCAAAGTGCCTCTCCACATGAGAAATGCACCTGGCATTTGCCACTCCCCAGAGGAATTGCCTGACATCCACTCATCCATCCATCCAACCATGCTATGTTGTATAATAATCTTTTCTTCCAGCTGCTAGCAAGGTATTTATAAAACTTTTCCCACCCCACAAAGCGCAGCTACCACTGGTACATCCCTTCCAGGATGCTGCCTTTCAGTGAACCCTCTCCTTGCTGAATTTCAAGAGGCTTTAAGTTATTTTTACAGTTACCACAAGAGCCATTTGTTTTCTCTAGCCATCCAGAGGACCACAGTGTGTAAAGGAAGTCTAGTTTACCTAGCCGACATTCACAAAATAGTAGCAGAATCCAATAAGCTTATCCAAGAATGACATTTGGTTCATACAGAGGTTCTCAGCAGTGCTGACTCTTTCACTTTCTTTCATGAAATCTGCTGAACCAAAGGCACACATTGCATAGCTATATTTTTCAACCATATATCATGAACATTTCTATTTCCTGAGATAACAGTTTGCCTTGTAATTTAGCAGCACTTTATATGGAACACGCATTGCAAATTAATAGATGTTATTAGTTTTAAGTTCTGTGTATTATATCAATCATTGACAAATCAGCTCAAAAAAAAAGTATTTGGCTACACAGGCTAAAAAGCGACGAAGGTGGCTGGATGTCATCCTAGCTGCATCACTTACTTGGTTGCTACTTTCTGCAGCCTGGAGAAGGACTCCCACTGTTTATTAACGCGTGTATGTATCCTCAGAACCAACGCCTGTGCTAACAGAAATTGGCATCACTCCACTGAAGTCAGCTGAATGTTTGTAACAAATGAACAGCTCCTCCACAGCAAGCAAAATTCTGCCTTCCTTTATGTATCATCCCACATGCCCATAGGATTTTGCCTTCGTGATTAAAACAGAATGACTCACAATGGTGGCTGAAGTGTCTTCCAAGCCAGTCCTGGCTTTGTCTGTTGTATTCTACCCTCCTTCCAGCTGATCTTGTTTGTGTGCCCAAAAGTAAGAGAAGCAACCCTTGGCTGATAATAAAGATAATATCATTGTACAATACCATCATATGTTTATCCTTGGAATTCACAACACTTCCAACATGCAGACTCAAACTAAATGAATTCGGTGTCAATGTCTTGCTTCCTGGGACAGGAACAGTCAAAACTTCTAATTCCTAAAGTCAGCAGTAGGTTCACAGAAGTCTGGAATAAATAGATTACATATACTATCTATCCACCTGAATACTGTGTAAAATTTTAAAAAGGGAATTGTCATGTGAATTTAATAGACAATACAGAACCTTATTGCTTCATACATAATTTAGTTTTAGAACTAAGAGAGCTTTAATGAACTCAAGTAAAAAGCAAGTTTTCTCTTCCACTTTTAATTTAAAATCTCTCCAGGCTTGTAAGCCCACATGAGAGGAAAAATTAACATCACTTCAGAATTCTCAAAAATAGAAGTTTATGCATTCAAATATGTAAGTTTTTTCCTAGGCTAAAAAATGTTTTCATCATTTTTGATACATCTCCAAGTAAAAAAAAAAAAACCAACAACAACTGAGGTATAGAAATGTGTTTTTTCATGTGTTTAATAAGGTGGGGGGTGGCAGTGAGCCTGTATACTAACATGAGAGAATCACTGTTTAAATCTCTGACAACAGATGCACTGCAGCTCTCATTTATCTTGTATTTGCACTGAAAATAATTACTCTTGATTGCTCCATCTTGTAAGTTTGGATTGCACTTCGGTATATAATGAAATGTCAGAATAAAGGGGACCCACTATCACCTTACACAGCTTCTCTACCCTCCCCTGAGTCTGCCCACCATCCAGACAGGCAGGCAGGTACTGCAGCACAGCACTGAGGAAAAGGCTTTTTCTACCTGGGAAGAAAAGGTAAAATGGCCTTTTACACTAAGTGCCTTTTTCTCTAGATAGTAATCAGCTTTCCACCTAAATATAAGCTGTGAGCAGCCTAGGACAGGTTTGGTGTCGAAGCCTGCCATTCCCATGAGATTGCTTTTTTCTTCAAAACCACAGTTCACATTTAAGCCAGGCACTACCTGAAAATCCTACTGTACCAGCTACTTGTACAGCCATGACAGTGTGACAGGATTTGTACAATTGAAGACAAACACAAAGATAAAAACTGGACCAGATTACAGAAAAAATTACACTTCACAAGAGTATGCCCAGCATGATTACATTATAGTCAGAGCGATGTAACCAAATTAATTTCCAGTTCCTAGAAATGTGCTGGAGTCTCCACAGAGGTGTAAGAATTATACAGGCTATAAGAATATTGCAATTTTTGTCTTCAGCCTTCAGGCCACTGTAATCTGTGAAGGTTTCATCTGCCACGTATGAGCACAGTGATCATTCTGCTCCAGTGGTGTCCTGCCAGGTACCACCTCAGCTCCACACCTCACCATATCCAGGAGCAGTGAATAGGAACTGTAGATGTAAAAAGTAAGGATGGTTAGGACTACTGGGAACAGATTCCCACTCAGTCCCAGTCCCAGTTCTGTGCATCTATCCTTTTGGTTTACCTGTCTAGCACCTATTAAGAGTTAAGGAAAGAGAGCTTAACAACAAGCCAGCCAGTACTCATTCCCATAGAAGACTCTCAAGAATACTTGCTTGATAGGATCCTAGCACAGTTCAAGTTGGAAGGTACCTCAGAAGGTCTCAGAAAGTAGGGCCAGCTTTGAGGTCAGACCATGTTGCTCAAGAGATCTTAAAAACCCCCAAGGATGAAAACTACTCAACTCCAGCTCTGGAGCCTTCAGTGCAGAAATGACGTGGACCTGTTGGAGCAGGTCCAGAGGAGGGACACAGGAATAACCAGGGGAATGGAGAGTATATCACTCTGCTTTTCAGCCTGGAGAAGAGAAGGTTCCAGGGAGAATTTATAGCAGTTTTCCAGTACCTAAAGGGGGCTACAAGAAAGCTGGAGAAGGACTTTTACAAGGGTATGCAATGATAGGGAAAGGGGAAATGGCTTCAAACTGAAAGAGGTTTAGATTTAGAAAGGTTTAGATTAAATTTTAGGAATAAATTCTTTACTGTGAGGATGGTGAAAAGACTGCAACTGCTTGTCCAGAGAAATTGTGGATACCCCATTCCTTGAAGTATTCAAGACGAGGCTGCATGGGGCTTTGGGCAATCTGATCTAGTGGAAGGAGCTTCTGAACAAATTCAAACACAAAAAGGAAGCCCCCAGAGGAAGCAAGGGCATGCACACATTGCCGACTCATGTACCTAACAAAAAAGTTTCAGAGTTTCTAAGTCTTCCCCATGTCCTGGGAAACCACGTTCTGGAGAGGAGCCACATTTTCCTTGGTCTTCCATTTATAACCCACATACCTATGGAAGGTTTTTTTGCTGCCCTTGATGTCCCCATCCAGATTTATTCTATCAGTACGTCACCTTACCTAACCCTATCCCTGGCTGCTTGGACAATCTCACTGTATTTTTCTCAAGTTATCTGTCCTTGCTTCCATTCTCTGTAGGCTTCCTTTTTGTGTCTGAGTTTGTCCAGGGGCTCCTTGTTCACCCACATAGGCCGCTTGGCATTTTTGCGTGACTTCTTTTTTGGGATACATTGTTCTTGGTCTCAGAAGAGGCAAATCTTGAGTATCAACCAGTTTTCTTGGGGCCTTCTTCCCTCCAGGGCTTTATCCCACAGAACTCTACCTAGCAGATCCCTGAGGAGGCCAAGGTCAGCTCTCCTGACAAGCAGGGTAGGGAGCTTGCCGTGCTCCCTCCTCTCTGACCTAGGGACCTTAAACTTCACTGTTTCATAGTCACTGGAGCCAAATTGAATTATGCTGTATCAGTTACTAGAAACATATACTGATGTCCTTCTGTGTGCTCAGTGTCTTCCTTTTATCTTCACTGATACCAAGACTTCATTAAACTCCCACTCAGTTATTGTCCCTCTTAAGCATGTCAGAACAGTGTTGCAGTAGAAAACAAGTCATTAGAACAGAGATTGGTGGTAAACTTATTTTTAAGCCCATTTATATACACATATCTCACAAAGGAGGTGATGACAGTAACTTGTAGGTTAGTAACTAACTAACCTGCAGGGTTAGTAACCTGCAGTGTAGGCTTCTTATATAGCTCTTATGATTAATGCACTCCTGAACATGCTATCATAAGAGCTATGTAAGAAGCATGCACTGCAGGTTACCTAACTATGTCATGTATAGTGTCCTTGAAGAGCACAACTTAATGAAGATCTTGTTTAATTTTTGCTGTAGGTATCACAATTACTTTGCTAGATATTCATTTAATAGTGTTCACAGCACTCACAACTCACCACTGAAATGGATACTGAATAGCAAACAACATTTTCTCCATGAGTTCATCTTTACCCCAACATGCAATAAATACAGAAGAGACTATTTATACAGAAGACACGTTTTTTTTCCCCTAGCCCTTGGTCATGCAAACCAAAACATTTTCTTACTCAGGTGTTACATAAAATACCATAATACCCAAAAAGCATCATAATCCTCCAGCAGGTTTCACTGTGAATAAGTTTTAACACTCATAACTTCAGGAGGATTCTTTCATCTTTTGCACTTAAAAACACAAATGCAGAAGACATATTACATCAAAGAGTTGTGCATTTG
The DNA here is from genome assembly GCF_021018805.1 of Prinia subflava. Taxonomy (NCBI): domain Eukaryota; kingdom Metazoa; phylum Chordata; class Aves; order Passeriformes; family Cisticolidae; genus Prinia; species Prinia subflava. The sequence continues at coordinate 72,732,978 of NC_086249.1, read as the reverse complement.
TAATTTTTGCAACAAGATGTTGGCTATTACTGGTTTAAGCCAAAATATGATATATTATGCTATCTTCTCTCTGAGACACTTTTCTCCCACATATATTTCTTAGTCATAATAGGTTAATTACCTAATAGGAATTTTCCCTGGTAAGTAGTAACTTTGTCTCTTTGAGGTCAATGGAAAACACAAGACATAAAATCTATTTGTTACTAATGTATGTCTTCCAACCCATATAACCAGATTTTTTTTCCCAAAGTGAACAGAGTATTAGCATTTTCTTTATAAAATTATTGATTTATAACCCAAATATTCAACATCACTCATGTCTGATCATTGAGTCATCAAGAAAGCATCTGCAACATTACCTGGTTTTCAATTAAATTCCTACTGGGGATTACTAGAGTCAGGTTTCAAGGAAAAAGGAAAAAAAATCATTCATATAAAGATTCTCAGCTTGCTCTAGAGTTGCAAATTTCTAATTCAGTCACATACACTGTGCAAATGTATATAAATATATGCAGGCATATGTATGCATGTATACTTATATGTACATAGAGTTTCTGTACAGGAAAGTGGCAATTTTTGTGCTCTGAGCTTCTCATTTTACTTCGCCTTAGCTCCACTTTTTAAAATTTGAACACACTGGAGTCTCTCTTCTACTGTCTTGATATAACACTCTTCTTTCTTTTCTCAGTTCTTTGTCTTTTTTCGTCAGTCACAGGCAATTTTGTCCACATCTTTTTCACAACCATAATCCACATTCAAACTACGCTCCACAATGAAACTCTGAATGTCACCTTATTGGTATCTTTTGCGTATGATTTAATGACTTGTGAAAACAGCAGCACATACCTTTAGTATTCCAAATTAATATATCAAAACATTCAAAGTAAGAATGCAATTCTCAACAGCAGACAGTGTTACAAGCCCCTCCAAGCTAAAGCTCACATTTTCTCACTTGGGTAAAATTTTAAAAGTTATCAGGATGCCTCTAACAAGAGCCGATGCTGCTATGCAGCTACATAAACCATACCAGCAATGCATATTAAAAGTTACCTGAATTTTTTAAGCTATTTTAATAGATATTAGGATATATCATCAAAAAAACCTAGCTTAATGTAGAGGAACAAATAAGCAAGCGTGTGTTGCTTTCCAACACACTCATCATTTGGTCAGCCCACTCCAGGAAAATCAATCCGTGCAGTTTGTCTACAAACCGCATTACGCACCAAGTCACAGTTCAGAGGATTAATGCTTGGAAGGAAAAGAGAAAACACTCATGGATCAAAGGAAAACCGGGGGGAAAGTCATCCATTGAGAAACGGCAGTGGAACTTTGCCGTATGTTTGAATGTCCGATTGCAGCCCTGCCGCGGAGCCCACCAGCAGGGAGGGAGCAGCCAGGTGAGCCCCTAATGGCACATCGTACCCAGGCAGAGATGGATCTTGAGGTGAGGAGCAAATATGCCTCTTTTCCATGACTCCCTTACACTGCCTTTTCAATAACTCCTTACATAGAGTTCGTATTAACATCACCAATGCAAGACTGTTATTCCAGTGAAGCAAGAAGAAAGACGTGGCCTGCTCACGCTGCAGGTTTAACACACTTGTTACAGTGACACTGTATTCCATAATACTGCCCCCAAATTTGTCACTTAAAGGTCCCTGCCAGTTTCAAGTGTTAGAATCATGGCATCAATTGTACAATTAATCCCAACCATCCCACCCCCAAGCTGTTTATAAACACAAAAATTGGGCCAAGTGCTTGTCACAGTACCAACAATCTAAGGCACACAAATTTTAAGACTGCGAGGAATAACTACAAAATCCTCACCTTGAATAGAACAGACAGTAGAAAATCAGTCCAAGACTAGACCCTCCAACAAATGGGGCTGGAGCTGCATAGGGCAGAGATCTATGTGTCCTGCCTTACAGCAGCTTGGAGGCTCTCTGCTTTACACACACCTGGAGGGGAAAAAGTACAGCTGAGCAATCGTATGACACAGGGACATCTCGAGGATGCAGCACTGTCCATCCCTGGACCTTGGCTAACCTTTCATCTCTGGGGAGACCTTCCTATGCTGGAATCATCTTCAATGCTCATTCTAAGCCTGTTTTAGGGAAATGGTATAGGATGCACAGAGCGCATACCATGAAGACACTAATTCTTATTAATCCGTTGTATAAGGAAGAAAACAGAGAACAAGAAATCTGTGATTTTTATTGCCCAGTTACTCTTCTTACATGCCACTTACAGAAAATATTTAATAAATCTGCAGGAAATTTGCCTGACTAGGAATTGAGTAAAGAATGACTTATCCAGAAATACAGTGCATATTTAAGTCTGATGTGACAAGATTCCTAGGACCATGCTATAGCATGCTACCTTGCAGAAGGAATTAATCCATAAAATTCGTTACACTTCTGCTGATGAAGCAGTGGTAACTTCACAGTCTTTTTCCACACAAAAAAGGCAAAAATTTGAAATATCACTTAACACAGTTTGGACTAAAAACATAATTTCAGGCCATGAAACTACTGATTTGTGCAATATGGTAAAAAATTTCTCTTGGCTCAAGTAGAAACACGATAACAAGTTGACTTCGCTCTAAAAAAAAGCATTACTCATGATGTTACAACCTGTCTTATTGGAAAAAATACTTACTTACAGGTGAACTATATCATCTATACCTGATGCACTGCATCCCAGTCGCAGGTGATATTTCAGAGTGCTCCTTTGAAACACTACCATACATTAAGACAGAGCAAGATGGTGAAAATTGTTGAGCTGGGGCATGAGCACAAATACCAAATAGAAATAAAATCATCACCAAACTTCTGAGCAAACAACTAAATAATTACAAAAATAAGGTCTCTAGGTATTCCACGGTAATCACTTCTACCCTTTTTGCTCCCTCTCAACTTTGGTAACATCATGCTGTTACAAATTCACATGCTAATCTGCCAATATATTTCTGACTCTGTCAAAACCAACTGCAAAATTCCACACAGAGCTGAGCAAGGCCAGGACATCATTCCCTTCTATGAGGCATCGCAGCAATAGGGAAAGGTGTGTTTCAGATCTTCAGGGTTTTACATTTGCTAATACAGGATAATGAAAACACACAGTATCGAACCAAAGCCAACACATCTGTGACTACAAATACAAATCAAATTCAACGCTGCTAATCATTGCTCTGCTTATTTTTCACTTCTGTCAGGCTGGAAAATACCCATTTGACTGTATACAAATCTTATATGAATATTTATATATAAACATATATATATTCACCCTATTTAGAATAAAACCAGGTATTTAAAAAATCTACATCTTGTCTCTTAAAAGCAATATGCTTAAAATAATAATAAGCCAGCTGGAAACACTAACAATCAGATGATAACTGAAGAGACTGTTTCATGGTTTCTACAATTATTAAGTTGATTAACATGAGTTATGATAATGACATGGGTAGTACAAAATATGTTTGGTCATATCAACACTTCAGATATTTAATCACTTGCATATATATATATATCTCGATATTTAAAGTTTTCTGAAAACCACATTAATTGCCACATTTCATCCAGTTCTATAAATAACAGTTTGGTTTACTGTGAAATAATTAACACTAAATGGCAAAGCCTCTCTAAATGTCTCATCCGCTAGCTCCTGCCAGCTGGGAGAGGGGCAGAAGGTGTGCACTGGTGTTAATTCGGAAGGGAACATGAGACAAAACCTGACATGTCAAAGTGTGAAGAGATTTTTGCCACTTAGGTGAAAACAAGTGTACTGACTGGGGTAAAAAAAAAAAAAAAGATGAAGAGGACTTGGAGGTTTATTTCCACATCATTATACACATAAGGGAAACAAAGCTATAACCATTTTTAAATGTCTGTAAGAGTTTCCCCCTCCTCCTCCCTCTTCCCTTGCTATTCAGAGCTGTTGAGTAACAGACATTTCAGAGCATGCATGGGGAAAGTAAACAAATGCATTGCTACTGTAGTCGCAGGGCAAGGAAACATTGATGTCACTGCTGCTATAATCACATTAGTAGCGTGTGTTAACGGTAATGTCATGTTTGATCAACTAATCAGGTCAAAAGCCCTTCGAAATACAGTCAGAACAGAAGCACAAATCAAAATGGCAAGAGAATCGCCTTCTGCACAGTTTCCTCCACGTACAGACCCCCGTTGCAAAGGTGAGCTTTCGGTCACCAGCACTCAATGTCAAATCACCCCTAATCACACGATTACACTTTACAGTTGGCTGGGTCCCTGTTCCCCCACTTGAAAGGTGGATTTGATTTTCCTCCTCTTCCCCACTGTGTACACGCACCCACACCCTGCGGCATCCGAGTGCATCCCGCCAGGGATAACGCACGCAGCTGGAGTTTGCTCCTATTCCTGACAGCTTGCCTGTCAAGGACAGAAACCGTTACAGCCCAAGTCTCTGGGACCATTTTTCTTTCAGCAGGTCTTTTCCACTTTAAACATAATGTGTTGCTGTCTCTCCGCTTCAGCACAGGGTATTCAAAACAAGCAAACAGGAGGAGCAGAAATCACCAACAACAAATTCTCTCAGGTGGGAAAACGGCTGGGCAGGACACATCCCCTCTTGTGTCCCAACACAGTCGGCACGTACATGTTCATCAACTGTGTACTTTTTATCAACATTTTCTAAAATTGTCCATCTTGAGCATGTGGTAAAGTCTTGAGCATTAACCCTTTTTGAGAGAGTAGAACGTAGGAAATGCAGTGTCAGTGAGACCAGACACGGAGCGCTACCATCCAGAACTTCCCATGCATATTTTTCTGTCATCTCCCCCACTTCCTTCCATCAGCCCGGCCCTAGAAAGGAGAAACTCACCCCGCTTCACGTCCCCTCCCCGAAGTCTGCCTCCTGGCACTGGCCGGATACCTGACATCTTCCCTTCATTTTCTGTAACTTCCCGATTTGTCCCTGCACTGATGAAGCATCGCCTTTCCCCCATCCCCTGGGCTCACCTTTGAGGTCTGCCTGGCGGCGCAGCCACCGCCTGCATACCAATGTGGGGCCGCAAAGGCAGCGCGGCCGCCGCGCTCCGGCACCCGCACCCGCGCCCGGCCGCTCCCGCGGGCGCGCTGCCTTTTGCGCCTTGTCACCTCGAAACATTTAAAGCGGGGGGACACGGGGACGGGGACAGGCACAATTTACCCCGGCCAGCAGGACGGGTCCTGCTTGTCCCCAAGGGACACGCATGCCTGCGTGCAGCAGGCGCTCAGGCACGCACATCCACTGGTGTGTGTGTACGCGGCGTGTGTACGGGGCGCCTGTGCCACATCCATGTGCGTGCGTGTGCGAGCGTGTGTGTGTTTGTGTGTGTGTGTGCCAGGGGAGGGGAGCGCAGCGGGAGGGAGGGAGGCAGCCCCGCCGCACCCGCGCATCCCCCGCGCCGCGGAGAGCGGAGACTCACCGGGTCACCCTGGTCTCTGAAGGTCAAGCTCAGGTTGGTTTCTTGATCGCAGTTGTCCTCCGGGCTCTTTCGGCTCGGTCCTTCGCTCGCTTTTTTTTTTTTTTTTTCTTTTCTTCCCCTTTTCTTTCCTTCCCCTTCTCTTCCCCTGCTCGGCCGCGGTAGCGGCGGCTGCCGCCCGGAGGGGCTCCCGCTGCCGCTCCCGGCCCCGCGGGGTGAATCCCGGCTCCTAAGCCCTGGCCCCGCGGCGCCGCTCAGATCCCATGGTCGCAATCCACATCGCGGCAGATGTACCACAGAATCACGTAGAGGATCAGCAGGATGGCGAAGATGAACAAAGCCACCAGGATAGCCTTGGTCACCGGAGAGATGAGGGACTGCATGTCACCCGCGGACCGCCGCCGAGACAGACGACTCGAGAACTACACGGGGGCAGCGAGCGCGGACGGATCCCGCGGCCCCGCCGCCGCCCCCGCCGCCGCCAGCGACCCGGCGGGCACCGGCGGCTGGCGCCGAGCCGGTGGCGGAGAGCCGGGGGCTGCCTCGCTCAGCGCCCCCGCTGCGGCGCTCGGGCGGGCGCGGCGGCTCCCGGGCGGGCGGGACGGGGCGGCGCGCACGGACAGCGCGGCGCGGCGGGGCTCCCGGCCATGGGCACCGCGGCCCCGCCGCGGCTTCAAGCCCGCCCTGCGGCGGCGGCGGAGCGCGCCCGGGCGCCGACAAACTTAGGCGCGGGGACGGCCCATGGGGGACAGGTGTCAAGCGCCCGGTCGCCCTGCAGGTCTCCGACGAAAGCCATCCACGGGGGAGGGAAAGTTGCGGGCGGGACGCGGCGGGCAACGCCGCCCCCGGCCCCAGGGGGAGCGTGCGGGGGCAGCGGGATCCGCGGCCAGCACCGGCAGCCCGGCAGCGGCAGTCTGGGACCGCGCCGGCCGGCGTGTTCCGCCCAGCCGAGGTGTTCCCTCCCCTCCCGGCCGCTCGCCCCCTCCTCCCTCCTCCTCCTTCTCCTCCTCCGCCGCCTCCTGCGGTCCCCCCGCCTCCCGCCGCCGCTGCCGCGTCGCGGGGGAGCCCCGCCGGCCGGGTCTGTGCTGGGGTTGTAACTAGCGGGGTGCGAGTGAGCGGGAATTCGTGTCCCTGTCCACCCCCTCCGCCCGCACTTGCCATCTCCATCACCCACGTTCCCCATCAGAGACCGACCTGGAGCGGGGGCCGGCGGCGCGGAGGACGGCTGAGGCTTGTCTCGGTTTTCTAAGCAGAAAGGTCACTCCTCCCCACCTCCGAAAAAATAAAGGTGGGGGCTTTTTTTTTTTTTTTGGGGGGGGGTTTGGTTGGGTTTTTTTTCTTTCTTTCTTTTTTTAATTTAGGCAGGTCGGCATGGGTCGCAGCCTGCCAAGATTTCCTCAGAGGCTCTATGGCCTTTGGCATATGCACCAAAGGTGCACCAGGACAGATAGCACAAAAATAGGACAGGAAGACAGAAATTGGATGAGAGAGCATCGCTTGCATATTCACCTCCAGCAGCAGGTCTGGTTTAGCTTTCAACCCAGCCCCGAGTTGTGCAGCGCCAGAAGTGCCCGTGTAGCTGGCACATCACGTGCACACCAGCCTTGGCACTCAGCACCTGGAGTGTGTGCAGACACCTGCCTGCCTGCCCGGCACAGCTGATCGGGACCAGGCTTCCAGGCGAGGAGCCAGGTGCCCCTGGACCAGCCCAGCACTGCGAGGCAAGCAGAGACGCAGGTACCCTTCCCTCAGGTCACCTAAGGAGCAGGGCACCCTTGGTGGTCCCACAGGTGGGACTCGTGTGGCGTGAGCTGCTGCTGGCACAAGGCAAGAATTGTCACCTCTGATCTCTAATGGGGACAGGTCATGTGCATCTTCACAGAAGGTTCTTGCTGGATTTCAGTTCTGACTGCAGTTCTATCAAAAACACAGAAACACAGAAGAACGTCATTGAACCGTGTAAGAAAAGGCTGAAAGAAACTTTGAGACATCATCCCCCAAGACAGACAAGAGCAACTTTATCAAGAGGGAGAAAGAAAGACCTAAACTTCAATATATAAAAAGCAGATAAATGAAGGACAATCAAATTTGAGAGGAAGAAGGTAAGATACTGCTGTATAGGTATTCCAGGCACAAATACTGTTAGAGGAAAAACTGTTATTAATGCCAAGCATGAGGATTTAAGATGGAGTGGAAAGAAAGTAGGAAAGAGAAATATTAGGCTCTTAAATAAGGAGGCCTCCAATACAGTAAAATGTCTAAAGGGTATTAGATAATATCTCAAGAGAATGTATTGCAGGATGCGTTACACAGCTTTTTGAAAAAGTTCAGCATTTTTGTGCAGAAGGGATGGTTAGCTCATTAGGGATACCCACCACACCACCTGTCTCTAATGCTTTTGTTCCTCATTTGCAGTATGCAAATGGCTGATTTTCCCACCTTTATCCTCTGGTATGACCACCTTGCCCAACAAAATTTTCACTGAACCTTTTGTGTCTTTTGAAATGATTACATCTTGTTTAGAGCTGTCTTGCCACGGGGGTGCAAGTACCAAGTTCATACAATGCAGCTTGGACTCCAAACAGCAACTGTGCTCATTAGTTTATCATTTCCAATTCAAAGGCGTGCTGGATTCTGGAGGCAGATGGCTGGGTGCTCATGTCCTATTCTTTGAGACAATTGTTTTCTAATCCCCTTGCTGGACGTTGGTATCTCCTTTGTAGGAGGGTGTCATTCCATGTAGAGTAGTTGTTCAGCTGATCCTCACACTCAGTCGTTTGTGCACTGCCATCGGCCTTCCCTGGCTTGTCAGCTCTCAGTGAAGTGCTACCAAACCTGGCAGTGCCAGACACAGCAGCAGCAATGGCAAGGGATGGCTGATAACCTCTGTAGTTGTCAGCAAGAGAAGCAAACTAATGCACCATCATTTCTGAAACCAAAATGCGATTGATTGTATAATGCACAATCTGTTCCGAACCGGTTTTGAAATCTGTTTGTTTAATTTGCATGTACTTATGCACAAGGGCATCCCTGAGTAATTAAAAATATATAGTCTCTCTGAGTTTGATGTTCTGTCACTGGTGGAGCCTGAGCCAACACAGAAATCACAAGTTAAACAACAGATATATTGCCAAAGCTGTCCTTAGATAAGAAAGCTGATTTAAACAAAGAAGTAAACATAAAAACCATTTTTGTTTTCAGATGTCTTATTAGTAAGCAGCAGGGAAGAAGGAAATCAATCTTTGCCAAGTGAAGAGAAATAACACTGACAGAAAAATCATTTTAATTTCCACCTAGTAAGCTGATATTAAATTAAACAAGAATACTAATACATGTAGCTTTTAATTTTCTCTTTCTCGATTCCCTTTGAAGATGTGCTGCATCAAATATACTTTTGCAAGGAAGAACACACAGAAAAGATGGGTAAAAAGACCCACAACATCATGCAAGCAGCTTTAAATGCCCAGATTAACTCCCACAATAATGTACGGATGCTTGTGCGACATAAATGGCGCAAGGAGACCAGGCTGCTTCTCGTTAATTCCACCAGCAATTTTAGCCAAGATGAAGTTATCCTTGCTCCCTGTCAGCTCTCCAGTCCTCCTCCAGGATGTTTATTCAGACCTGCTAAAGCCTATTGGATAGGCAGGGTCAGTTTTGTATCCCCAAGCTTGGAGAGTCTATTCCACCAGCAGGAGCAAATCCTGAGGACTCATGGCACGTCCCGGGCCTGGGAGGGGATCCGAAGCCATCGGACCCCTGGGAGTTGGCTGTGGTGTTTGACAAGGAAACCACTGGCACTGCTGGTGGATAAGGGTTGTACAGACACAGATTGCTGCTTGCAGAAGCTGTGACTGTTAATATTCTCTCACCATAACCCCAAAACTGGCACCAATGCAAAAGCAAGGTGTTTCTCTCTTTCAGTAAGGACAAGGGCAGACTGGGCACAACACTGATGAGTTGAGGTTTAAATAAATCACACTTTTAAATTCCTTTATCTATGAAAACATCTAACCAGCTTAATATCTTTAATTTTTTTAGGGCAGTTGCTTTTACATATCATTTCAGGGGTGTCAGTGAAAGGCTTGTGATTTACACTGGTGTTAGCTGGAGACAATTCTGGTGCAGATAGTCAAACACAGACTGATCATTTCTAAATATAATCTCTCATTGCATGCCCAGTTTCCAATGGCTTCACAGGATTTTTAAATCCAAGAAAAATTTAAGAAGACAGTATCTGGTTTATTAGAATGATTTTCAGACTACAGAACAATTCCTTGGAGAATGAGTGTCAGGAACATGTATAAGATGCCCAGTGAGTGCACATGGCCAACTGTTCCTGGAATGTGTCTGCATTGAAGAGGATCACGCATGTTAGAAACACTAAAGGCAATCGTGAACAAACAAGCTTGAGTGCAGCAGTTTGTCTAGGATTGCTGCACAGGGCACAGTGCATGTTAATTTACCCCAACTCTCAGTCTATTATCTTAAAAATGGATATATTCAGTAGTTTTTGCTGCAGAAGTTTTATTACTCACTGACTTCAACAAAACTAGAATTTTACCTAATTACAAAAAAGTTGAGTTAAATTAGTGAAAAATTGAGTCTAATCTACTAAAATTGTTCTTGAATGTGAGCAGAAACAATGAAAAACACATTGTTCAAGGGACTGATGGTGCTTATCAGAGCCTTCCAACTCTATAGCATCTTTCAAATCATTTCCAAGCCAAAAGTGATGGAATGACGGCCTGGCAGCTACCTCAGTAGCTTTAACCATTTTTCTGAGTGGATGTATGTCTAGATCATAAAAACACTGATGGAAGTGGCAGTAATTAGATTGGACAAATCCATAGATTACATGTCAAGCTTCAATTACTGCTTTTTAGGCCAAAATGCGCTGTTGCCGAGACAGTATCCGTTCTCTGAACTAGAACAGAACCATCAACTATCTCACATTTCATCATGACGGACAAAACATAAAAGCCTGGCTAGACATGAACACGCAGCATGAAGAGCAATCAAACAGAAAATCTCTCTCTCAAAAGAATGAGCCAGAAAACAAGATCTGAGTTATCAGATATGTTAATTAATGGACCTCCCTTCGGTCAGCTATTTGGGTGAACCAAAGTAATGAGAAAAATCATAGAAGTTCACAATCTATACGCAATATTCAGAAGATGCAGTTTAATGTAAGGGGGTATAAGAGTTTACAGTTTGGAGAAATTCACAGCAAGGAGATGTATAAATAATGGTCATTTATGGGGAGAAGAAAAAGCCCTTATTTGCCACAGCAAAGAACAGATTAACTGAGTCTTAGGCACAATGCAGCTTTAAAAAAAAACATTCTTTATAGAATACTTGAGAGTAGAAATGCAGGATGGAGACAGGAGTTACATATTGTCAGGCTGCATCACATCAGTAATACCCTCCTGGGGTACTGGAGTTCCACTTTCCAGGTTAGAGTGTTTGGGAAAAGAAAGGCAAGAAAAAGTAACTAAAATTACTCAAGGCTGTAAGAATGGAATCTTTCTCAAATCAAAGCCTCAAATTGGGGCAGAAAATCAGGTAGATCTACTTTCCCAGACTCTCTTGAAGCTACAGATATAAGCCCTCCTATGTTTTCAGGGCAGATAACAGCAGAAGATGGAAAGATCTGTTTGCCTTTGGGTTTACTTAGAGGCCCCCTGGGCCTCTCTCAGGTGTCTGGCTTAGGCACAGGTAATTACATTTTGGGTAGTGTTTGTGCTATTGCCTCACGCACTGCTGGGCCTGTCCTGATGTTGGACATGATCCAAACCTGACACCTCATCCCAGAAGAAGAGGGAAAATGGTTTGTGTGATGATGCAGCACACCCTGGCCATAGGGACAATAGTCGCTGTATTCCCCAGGTTGAATTTCATCCTGTACCTAGCTGAGGCTGTGTTTGATGCCAGCTGGATTTATTCTTGATGTCATTGTGTTCTACAGTGACTTGGGGTTTCTAAGAGACCATGAGAGCAAGTTAAATGTCTCTGTGGTTATACAGTGGGGTTGAGACTTGGGAAAGCTCAATTGTACTCCTGCCCATGACACTGCTTCACTGTTCAGGTTTGGGTGATTGACTTAGTTCTTGTGAAAAAGGCATATTGTGTGTGTGGCTCTACGCAGATATTTACTATATGTAATATGCTAGGTAGAAAAGTTATGCAATATTAACATTTTAAATAATATAGTAAATGTAGTTTTTAACATTGAATCTAAGTAAGAATTGTGTGTAAGGTATTGTCCGTAGCTCAAGAGCAAAGAGAAGATAACCTGGAGGTTTCTACACAGAGAGAACAATTGCAACAAGCCAGACTAAAAACCCCTCTTGGATGTTTCAGAGGGAAAGATGCATATCTCCTTGAATCCACCCTGGTCAAGCCAGACTATGCATATCTCCTTGAATCCACAAAGCTACCTGGTTAAGCCAGACTCCAGGACGCCAGGGGTTTTGCAAAAGGCTCTTGGCAAACGGGCTTTTCTTAGATAAAGTATGCATAATCATTAAAGTTTGTCCTCAAAAATAGAGATGCTTCTCTCTAACAGGGCCCTTCTCCTTCACAGCCTTTGTCTGGGAGGGAGGGGGGACGTAGTCCCGGGCTACCTTTCTTTGCTCTTATTGCCTCATTATTTGTCCTGTCTCTGAAAACTTTTTAAACTTTTATTATTGTATTAATATTTTTGTAACCAATTTTTATTCTTTATTAAATTTTCATAAATTCCAAAAAGCGAGTTATTGGCATTTATCACAGTTCTTCTGTCCAGGAGGAGTAGAAAGTGGATTTGACTGCACTGCTGTATTGTTGTGAATGTGACTGTGAAATACTGCATGTTCTTGAATATCATCCTTTTTCAGATATCAGCCAACTGTTACTGGATCTTTGGGAGAGGAACATGTGATTTGACAGATACACTTCCCTGACAAGAAAAGTCAAGCTGTTTAGAGAATGAAGGTACTCCTAAAATTGCCACTTGCACAAACCCCAGCTGCACTTTTGCTCTTCAATTTTATCAACAGGAATCTGAAAACCTGGAATAAACTCAGCAAGCAAGTTAAGAAAAACGAGGTTCAAAGGAGTTATCTCTGACCTAATCGTCTATGAACACTTTTGATACATATCTTTTGGATCAGAAGACAGAAGAGAGCTTGTGTTAGGCACATGTTCATCCTAACAGGTAGCTAATATGGCTCAGCTAAGTTTCCATCAGATTTCAAAAGAGAAATCTGATTAAATTTTCATGCCTTCTCCTTCCTACCTGGTACAATGGTGGATAAGTCTATAAAAAAATATTTTTTTGTTTGATTCTTCTTAAATATGCTAATCTAGTCTTTTTTTTTTTTCATTTAGTGCAAGAAGAGAGAAGTATACAAATTAATTAGTCCCTTCCCTTCCCTTCCCTTCCCTTCCCTTCCCTTCCCTTCCCTTCCCTTCCCTTCCCTTCCCTTCCCTTCCCTTCCCTTCCCTTCCCTTCCCTTCCCTTCCCTTCCCTTCCCTTCCCTTCCCTTCCCTTCCCTTCCCTTCCCTTCCCTTCCCTTCCCTTCCCTTCCCTTCCCTTCCCTTCCCTTCCCTTCCCTTCCCTTCCCTTCCCTTCCCTTCCCTTCCCTTCCCTTCCCTTCCCTTCCCTTCCCTTCCCTTCCCTTCCCTTCCCTTCCCTTCCCTTCCCTTCCCCTTAGCTCATCCTGCACACTCCTACACAAACATTTTGCAAATACCCTGGGTTATAGATTTTTTTATTTGCACTGAAATAAAATCTATTCCTTTATATCATATATTTGGAATGAAAAATCTCTACTGAAAACCAATCCCAAGGTGAACCATTTAAAAAAAAAATTAAGAGTTGCTCAACATCATGTTGAGTTCAGTGGAAGAGCTGGTAGAGAATCTTTCTTTTGTTTTTGCATGAACTTTTAGAGAATCTCTAGGGAGTTAAAGATTTGGATATTGGACATCAAATCAGAATCCTTTCAACTTTATATTGTTTTCTCTAGCCAGTGACCACATAACTGTATTAGGACTAATAGCTCCACTCACCCAACCACTGGATACACAGTTTTGTTGTGATGGAGACTGGCTCAAACAATCAAGCTGTCATTTAAAGAGCAGAAAGATGTCCTGAAAAAAAAAAAAAGGATAGCTCATGTGCAGTGTGAAATACATCTGTATGCCTAACAAGAGGCTCTATCCTGAGTCAGTCTGAAAGAACAATGTATTCTGCAGGGAGTGAACAGGTTTTACCTTCTCTCTGTAGAATAGTAGTAAAGAGAGGTTAGACGTGATCACTGTTAAATGCTGTTATCCTTTAATGGCATTTGCATTTTCTTCTGTAGATTTTTCTTTTTGCAGAAGTTGCATGTTTATGCTCAACTTGCTCCTCTGTTTCCATGCCTTGAGGAGTCAAACTGGCCAGCTGAGAGAAATGAATCCCAAGCTTGCTTGAGGAGCAGGTTAATAGTTCTGGTTTGATGGGTGCTGGTGATATGTTGCACTTTCTTTGCTGTGCAGCAGTGGCGTTGGTGCCCCCTCATCAGGGCCCACATTGCTTTGCGCATTTTTTCTGAGATAGCAAAAGGCAGCCTGTGTTTGGAGAATAGTCAGCGCAAAGGCGAAACGTGTGTGCAAAAAATAAGGCTTGGGAAAAGTAGGCCAGGGCTGGTCATGGCAGAACCATTTGTTTAAACAAATGTGCAGGATTACCAGGTTTTGAACAGATCAGTCCTGAGTGAGACATGTAACTCGCCTGGGAAGCTGTGCCTATCACGGCACCTCAGGAGCCTCTCAAAGCACCTGTGTTTACCAGCCCAGCCACCGACAGGATGAGGCTTTAATGAAGTTTAGGAGGAGACTGCTACTAAATAGGAGAATGAATTTATTCAGAGTAAATAAAAAATTGGTTTAAGAAATACAGTGAATTCAGCTAATTCAGCTTATTCAAACATAATTACTACCAGAAATTTCTAACATTCCAATAACCTATTGAGAGACTGAGAGAAAATATTTTTTGATGGTCCAAAGAAGCCTTTCAGATTCAAGTTTCACCCAAGTATAGCATGCAGAATGCTAGATCTGTCTTCAAGGATTTTATTATTTTTCCTCTTCGTTGCTATAGGCTGCACTGTGCTGCAGTAGGGGTGTGCTTTCTGAAACAGATATTCAAAAAGAAACCATATTGGGATACACAGTACAAGCACTGAGCACTTTTCCAAAAAGACAGGCAAAGAAGTCAAGAAAAGTGGATTTATGTTCACTTCAAAGCACCATGCCTGATTATTGGGTGAAGAAAGGAAAGATAACAGTGCAGCATGATCAGTGACAGATGAGGATTTTGGCTGTGTAAATGCTATTTTCCTATCAAGATCACACTGTCTCCCTTCTGAGCCCAGAGCATGTGCACTGGCTGTCCTCTCAGACTCTCCTTTTCAAAGGGGTGGCTCAGCTTCGGGTGCGTGGGTCAGATGCCAGCTGAGGAGATCAGCCAGAAGGTTCATGTGCCTGTAGCCTCCTGAGAAGCAACATCCTCAGCAGCATTTTGTGAAAGAAGCACTGTTTGCTGACCAGATTATCACCCAGGTTTTGACAAAGCTAGTCACAATAGCTTAGCACTTTCAATTGAACTTCATGGAAATCTTGGTGGTTAAGTTTGCCTGTCTGTCTTTTAACCATGCTGTACTTTAGGGAAATACTGAATCATGGAAAAGCAAACATTCTCACCCCTTCAGGGACATGGACACTGGAAAGCAGGAGGGGAATTAAGGGAGCATATAGTGGATTGCTGAGAATGTTCTGCTGGAAAAACTTCCAAGGAAAAATATTCATTTCCTAAAAACAAGGTCTTGGTAGAAAAAATTCAGATTTGGAAAGAGCATTTTGGTTTACACTGGGAAAATGACTGTGTTGGTTCTGGCATGCCTAGCCAGCTGGTGAGAACCAGCTGTGCTCTCTGCCTACAGGACTTCATCAGAAGCCCACTGTGGGGCACCAGAATACTTCAGTTCTGCACCATCTTGGCCCTTCTCCTGCTTCCTTCTCTCTGGATCTAGGCAAGCAGGGCAAGACTGCCATAACCTACATTCCCACACTTGAAGTTTAAATCAGACCTACACTCATCTATTTGAGTAACATCACCCTCTCTTCAGGTGTAGTTCAATGGGCAGAGCTGGAATATATGAGAATTGGGTTCAGTTTCCTGCTCTGCCCTGGGCTCCACAGATAGTGCTGAACAAATCAGCCTGAAGACATACAATAGGGATAATAATAACTCCCTCTGTTAGAGGTAAGGGTCTCAGGATAAGTACAGTAGAGGTTGTGAGTAGCCATATATGACCCAGAATGGAGCATATCAAAGCACAGATATGTATTGTCATCAGAAAGAGGAGCAGATTCAGAAACAAGAGCTTGAAAACTACCTACCCATGCTGTAGTCATTAAAGCCATCCTGAAGGCAGGCAAGGGAAAGTTAAAAATTAGACATGCTCCTGATGCTTTGGCTTTTTGTGCCTTCTGCATTTGAAACAAGTTGTGGAAGCTACAAGGCACCAGAAGCAGTGTTCTTTGCTCAGTATGACCAGAACAATCCTGTTCCATGTCATCTGTGTCAAGAAGGAAAGGTCAGATCTGACCTGTGACCTCTTTCTTATGTCAGTGGCAGGTGCCTGTGGCAAAAATTAAAAGCTTAAAAGATACTTCTTGTCACAAAACATTCCTCTGAGGAATTGTGCAGAACAGAATATGGAAGTGAAGGAGAAAGCTTCAGTGTTCGGAGAAGACACCCTTCCTACATTACAGCAGTCTGTAATACTTAGAGAAGCTTCTTTTTACATTAGTGAAGCAAATCTAGAGTAATGTATGAAAGTAAAGCCTGCCAAATATTGAGGCCAGCTGATTTCAACACAGAAATTAAGTTGCTGGTTCCCATGTCTCATGGGCACTTTATATTTTTTATTTTATCACAATGTGGTTTTGGTACAATAGAGTACAGGTTTTAAAAAGTCTGAAAATGGAATAGGCTTGCAGACTTTTCAAGTGTCTACAGAAGATTTTGCTGCAAAATCTGGAACCAGACATGATATTCAAATACAAGACACAAACCACCTTCCAGCATCATACATCAGAAGTAATTAAATGATCATATTTTTGTATCAAGGATAAATTTAGGAGATAGGCTAAGCTTTACTGAAAATGTCTGTTACAAATGTGTCATGTTTGCCTTCATAAAAGATAAAACTAGCAAGATTTGATTACAGTTACATTGATTGAATTAAGTTAATAATTTCTCTTAACTAAGGTGTAGAATCTAATAGGAAACAGTTCAGACTCTTTCCTTCCGTATATCTCTGGACAACCTCTGCTAACTTCTGCTAATTCAGATAATATTCTTTATAAACATTGTTTACGTTTTTCCAATTTTTTCAAAAGCAGGAATTTATTTTGCAAAAATATTGACATTTCTAAGTTACTGCACATAACAAGCAAGTAGTATAAGAGCCAATAGTCTTGAAAATATGCATCCAGCATTCTGTCCTTTGCTCATACAGTGCTTTACACAAGATTATTTTCATCCTTCACGTTGTGCAGGAATTGAGAGACCTTCTCCAAAACTTTGCAAGAACGTATACACCAAGCATGAGATCAAAACAAAATCAGAAAGTGGAATGGGAAGGCAGCAGAAAACCAGGTAGCAAACACTGACATTTTTGTTTGATTTATGCCCTTGTATTTGCATGACAACATTTTCAGCTGAATCCTCACCATTAATGTCAGTGAACTTCTATAATTAAAGGTCAATAACTTGCTAGAATGCTCTTGTTTTCATAAATTGTTTTTAAATTCTTTATCTACTCTTATTCCCTGTCCCATAGCTATTTCTTTGTCAGTCTGGTTATTTATGTTGAGACCAATGATGCACCTCTCAGCTACCTCCAAAGTTTGCAGCTTGATCTCAGCAATGTGTTAAGCTAACGAAAACCTAGTTGTAGAGGCAGTTGCTGAGTAATAGTACTTTTGAAAGCATTTAATAAGAGTTCTAGTTGGATAAAAATGAATTCTAGCGAGAAAAGAGAGCTCTCGCCAGGGAAAAATACCCGTGTAGCACAGTACTAGTAATTCCTGTGTGCCACGGCTGGGTTGGTCTTTTCGCTCATTTCTTCTTGTCTGAGAGCTCCACCTAATGGAACGGAAAGGAAGGTATCAACCTTTCAGTCTTCTCATTAAAATCCCCCTCATTACATTCAAGCTTGTGTTTGAGTGTTGCCTGGATGGAGTATGGGAGGAGGTGCACCCTTTGACTTCTGGAGTAAAGGACAATTAGTGAACAGGAATTTTGTACTATGTAATCTCCTTTCTTAGTAGTACAGGATTTGAACTTACAATTTCTATATTAAATTTCTAAATTTAATATAGATAAATTAAATGTCTCTGATTTTTTGCACTCAGTTTACTTAGCTGCAAGATCTGTCATCTTGCACGGTGAGGCCCTACTGCATATCACTGCAGCACTTCTCAGGGGTACAACATAAATAGCTTTCAGGATCAAGGTCTGAATCTGCAGAGAGAATAAATGAGACCGTAGGACTGTTCATATCCACACAAAATAAGGAGAGAATGCTGTTGTTACTGCTCTAAAGTCTTTGGTGGCAAAGCATTCCCAAAGATGAATTTTCCACCCTCAGTATTAACCATGAAAACATTCAGAAATAAAGAACTACTGTCCCTTCCCTCTGCTCTCACCAAAGCCATGTATAATAATAAAAATCATGAACCTACCTTTTACATTATATTGATTCCAGATTTTTTATTTTTTATTGTTGTTGCAATAATGTTTTCAAAGGTTTTTTGCAATACTGAAGGGTAGATATTCCCTGTTTTTACAGTGAAAGCTGAGATCCTCACAGTAAGCAAGATCCTTTAGTATCCAAGACCTGAGGGACATGATGTAGCACATCATTAAACCTGCAGCCTATAAAAACCAAGACAATTGTGTGTAATGCTTTTAATATTTTAACCCTGTTACTGACAAGGTGTTTTTTTGTCTCAGCACAGAGAGTTAAACCAAATAGTAACAGGGCCAGTAAGAAAAGCATAGCAACATGCATCCTTGAAAATGCAGTGAAGATGCTGTTTGTTGAGGAATATGGCTTCCTGATACCTATCAGACTAAGAGCATTTCACTCTTTAAAGTCTAAGTCTAAGCCAAAGGATGTTAGGTTAGAAAGAGGGCTGTGGGTGCTGACAGGTGTCTAAGGAAATGGAGAGAAAAGGCCACCAGCAGACAGGCAGATTCTAGTGGTGTAGAGAGAGAGCAGCTGAGTCAGATGCTCTGTATGCAAGGTTGCAATGAACGGCTGAAGGTCAGGTAAAGGGAAATACATCCAGACAATTGTGATGCTTTAAATACCAATATCAATATGTATTGATATTGTTACAAATATTGTTTTATAAGCCATGGTAAACTGCCTCAATTCAAAAAGGAAAGAACTCCAATACAATCCCTGTGTGACTTGGTAGAAAATGTAAGGAGGTCATACTATTGCAAGTTTCAACTTATGAATGAAATTACTTGATTCTGAGAGGGAATTGACTGTGGAAAATGCTAAACTCACTATAGGAAGAGGACTGGGCTGAAATTAGAGAAAACTAGGAAGTGGTATTTAAATTCTAATGGAAGTTATAACAGTACAGATGCTATAGGGTGAAATGCAATTGCTGCTTCCTGGGTGGAATGTGGTTGGCAGGCATGAAACCTATTCCCCAGTGACTCCCCACTCATTCAGCTTGCAACCTTAAGCACACATTGAAAGGGATGAGATGGAGGGTGAGCATAGTGGGGACATCTCAGCCAAGCTCTGCTGTAATCCTTGAGGGCAGGGGAACTTGCAGTATCACGTAGCCAATGAAGAGCACAGCACCTGCCAGCAGGGGAGACGGGAGTAGATGTATCGCTGCTGAACCAGCAATGGG
Source organism: Prinia subflava (assembly GCF_021018805.1). Lineage (NCBI taxonomy): Eukaryota > Metazoa > Chordata > Aves > Passeriformes > Cisticolidae > Prinia > Prinia subflava. Next base: position 72,713,558 of record NC_086249.1, on the reverse strand, counting down.
CAAAATCGCTCTCCTTGGATGAGCTTGGTTCATTACAACCTGATTGGAATGGTAACAGACACCTCCCAGGTGTGCCTGCCTCCAAGGTACCACCACCCCTTCACTGGGCATGTGCTCAATGTTTTCCTGACCGTAGAGCATGGTGCCAATAGCACTAAGGCCAGGGTTTGAGCCCTGTGTGTGTAAGAGTTGGACTCGATGATCTGTCTGGGTCACTTCCAACTCAGAGTATTCTGTGATTCTGGGATTTAAGAGCAGAGTGAGAGAATTTTACACCAATCAGTAATAAAAGCATGTATGACTGCAGTCACTTAATGTCCACCCAAAATTTAAAGAAATTGTGTGAAAGCTAAGAACGGGAAGAAATTATGGAAGATTCCATCATAACTTTTGAGATCAGCTAACAAGGCTGAACCTGTCTTCTCCTCCATAGGAACACTTATTGGGTAAAAAACTTACTCTATGTGTGCTGAATCATTATCTCAAAATAGTTTCCATTGGTGATTACAGCTTGTCTGTCTATTGCTTTAAATTTGGTTTTTGCTATCAACTGCAATCTTCTAAGCTTAGCTTTTCACAATTTTCTGTTATCAGACTGGTTATTGATAAAGTGTGTTATTCCATAAACTACTTAGTGTGTGTCCTTCAAGGCTGCTAGAGGTCATACTTGATAAAAGTGGGGAGATCCAGGAGGGGGTTCCTATAAAGTATTCAGCTCTGATAGACTGTCAGTGCATGTCCCTGAGCAAGTCAGCTGAACTGCCCTGCACTACAGCACACTGATCAGTGGGGTCCCCGTAATGGCACTCTGGGCAGGCATGAGGCTCTCAGCTTTCCTGGGGCACCCACAGACCAAACAAACATAAATGGTTCAAGGAAACCCCTCTTTTATATGGCATTTGCATACTTGGCCTACAGAATATATCATGCTGCCACTGCTGAAGTGAGAATAATGGTTGCAGGGACCACTGGGGTGATCCAGATGGGTATTCCTACATCCCCGATAAATCTTGTGGTTTGTACCCGTGGATAAGTGCAAAAATGAGGCTTTGTTCTGAAGGCCTTCCTTACAGTACGTCACTGTAAATTTGTTCTGCTCTGGGAAACTCAGAAATGACACATATGGCCATGCTTACACTTTTAATGTGGTGAAGAAAACACATGAGGGTGTGAGTCTCACGGAACACCACTGTTCATGACTGCTTCTTGCCTCAGGCTGGAGCTGGGAGAGGCTGCTCCCAAAAAGCTGTGAGGAAGCAAAAGGCTACAGGTACTACAAGCTTTCTTCTTGGCAAGGAGGCATAGCTGATTCCTAAAAACAAGAAAGCTGACACCTACTTCTAGCAACAGACACATTTTAAGTAATGTTGTGCCTAAAGTCTATGTAACATCTCTTGTTCCAGTTGTGGTACATCCTGACTTGTCAAGTAGACACTCAAGTGCAATACTACAAATAATAATATTTAATTTGACATGTTTTCTATATTAAATAGAAACTGAAACATGCTGTGGGAAATGGATTTTTTTAAAATGAAACTTTGACTGTATTAATTCAGCTACAAGGCATCTTGGACTGTGATATTCCAATTTCTGGATAATTTTATTCCTTATATATAGCAATAATGACTGAGCTTCACCTCATTAACTTTATGTGTCTGTAATCTTGTGGCCATGTCTGAAGCACATCTGAACTCCCTTTGCTATCAGTGGAGGGAAATAACCACTGTATGGTGTACCAGTCATTTCAGAAAGCAACTTTAGCATGAGGTGTGACATTTTGTAGAAACAGCTCTTTCATTATATGATAAATGGAGTCTAGACAGCTAATTTAGATATTTGTGTTGAGCCTTGGTCTGATGAATAATGCTCCTGATGCCTACACTGGACTGCCATATACATTTGGAAGAACAGCACAACTATTTCAGGTGCCTTTCGGCTGGCTATTACTGAGACAGCATGGGCTAAAGTCTCTGCTTAGGAGGAAAAAACTAGTGAGAGATCTAGAAAGCAGGGATGGTGAACAAAATTTGCTGAGATTTACTTCTCAGTTTTTCCACCACCCAACCCCATGACTTTTACTGTCGACAACAGCTGTTTCATGAAGCACCACAGTAAGGCTGATCCCTTTGCCCTGGCCTACAAGTTCCCCAAAATCTCATGAAGGTTTTATACTGTCAGCTCTCTGGGGTTTCCCCTCAAGTGGAATGTGGAGAGAAGTTTTTGTGGGAAAGAGTGTGGCTGACTACAATATGATGCTGATTCAGTGCTCCAGCTGAAGTCCCACAGGACATATGTTAGAATTGGCAGAACTCATTTCATGTGATTCCTGTCATAGCTAATACTTCCAAGTCGCTGATTTGTGCTATGTCGTATGCCATGCTTTTCCTGCATTTCCTGCTTCCCTCCTTTTTCCTGCCCCAGCTCCTCCTTGCCTCGGTGTTTGTTTTTCCTCACTGCACTGCACTGTATTGCTGCCTGGCCTGTGCATCATTTATGTGCTGGCTGTGTCTTTTGGGGTTGTGCTGCAACAGAGAGACAGCATCTGAAAAATAAGAATCAGCAGCAGTGCAAAGATACAGCTTTTAGAAAAAGAAAAACATATAAGATGCACTGGTCTTTTTACCTGCTTTTATTCTGCCAAGGATCTGAAATCAGTATATGCTGCAAACTTTACTTAAGAAAGAGGAATTAATACAAGTGTGAAGTCAAATGAGTTGTAAAGATCAGGCTTATTTTTTCTTCTTCACAAAAATTGTTCATCCACTATTGATTGACATGAAAATTAGTTTAGCTGTACTGCTGCCTCTAAAGCTTCAGCTATGCTAGTAAGTTAAATATGCAAGGGGGTTGCTCTCTGGCAGGGGCCAGCTGACCCCAAAAACCTGCGCCTTCGGAGCTCGCAGACACCGACAGCAGCATGGTCACTCGCACTCAGTGTCTTTGGACCTGTCAGTGCCCGTGCTGACCCCTGAGCCGTGCCTGCAAATTCTCTGGGCGTCTGGTCAGGCTAAAACCATGACCTGAAACATTTCTAAAGTTTAACAACACGTTTCCAAGGTGTGTTTAGCATGAGCAGCCCACACACAGCCTCAATGTCCAGCCTGGTGTGACTGTCACCAGAGTGCTCTACTGCAGGGTCAGGTGGTAAAGGGGTGCTTGCCAAAAAGCAATCATGGGCAAAATAAGGTTATGTATAAGCTATGCTGAATCCTGAAAGTGGCTGTTATTGTTACTATTTTAATCTTGGTATTCAGCTCATAAGTTATCATGAATCCAAAATTTATGAAGGTTGAAACCTTATAAGTGACACCTCAAACTGAAGAACAAATTGACAACATTTCTTTTGTAGAGATCAATTTTATAAAATCTTTAATCTTAAAAAAAAATTACTAAAGTAATAAAATTTATAAAGATATGGGAATATCTGCAACAAACAATAAACAATTGGTAGATTGTTCTGCCAATTATTTATAGAAATATGTATTCCATAAATATGGAAGTATGTTTGGTATTATATACATACCCAGATGAGTACTTTTTGCACAAACTTAGAATTGGATTTTTTTTTTTATTAAATTCACTAAAAGTAACATTACTGCAACACAGTTTTGTTAAAATAATTTCTTGTTTCTAAATCAATAGCTCATAAGCTGATCTTTCTATTTCTTTAGGGAGTACCACTGTGCCAAAGACAAAAAATTGTCTGCTCTGAGAAGTTAAATTATTTCCCTGGCTAAAATCCAGAGACAATATTGTTCTGTTTGAAATATGCAAGCAAATTGGCAAGATCTATGCACCACCCCTCTAACTGCACACTGTGAACATCTCTAGGGAGAGGTCCTAAGGCTTTTGTATGTGAAAACAGGGAGAGGATAGTCCTATGTACTGTCCCATGAGGACTGAAGAAGGGATTTTGGAGCCATAAGCTGTCTCTAACTGTCAAATTGGACTTATAATACATTTCAGAAGGTCACCTATGAAAGAGTTCAAAGCAGGAAAATGCAAACAAACCAAAGTCAAAAATAAATAAATCTGGATAAAACTGAGGCTCTTCCTGCCTCCTGCCAAATTGAAAACTGAAAAATAATACTTCTGTCTGGTCAAATGAAACATCATTTATTTAGAAGAAAATATTTGCTTTGTTTCTGTGACATTTCTGGTGGAAACAAGGAGGGTTTTGTTGAAAACAGAAGTAAACTTCAAAATCAGAAATTTAAGGTGTTTTCTTGCATGTATCTTGACATTAACTGGAGCCCAGAAGTCATTGAATGAATCAGATGATTTGTCCTTGTGGGGATTATTAAAATTCATAAGGTCTAACATTCTTTCCATGCTGCAGTGCAGGTTACTTTGAAGTTTCTTAAATTTCAGACCCACACCCATGTATTTCTTAACCAGAAGCAAAAGTTCTTTGAGATGAGGCTCTATGATTCTATGAAATGATGTTTCTTTTCCTGCTAGTGTAGCACATTGGGAAACACCACTGAAGTTCTCACTTACTACCATTACCTTCAGAAGCACGTCTTCCATTTATTTTATTTTGCTTCCATTGATAGCAAAGTGAAGTGTTGCTACAAAATACAGTATTTCCCTCTGAAACAAAGATCTGTGCTGACCTCAAAGGAAAATTTCCTGCCAATGGAGCATAGGATTAAGTAAGATGATTGTGTTTTTCACCTCAATGAAAACAGAAATTGTGCACTTGCTTTCCTTAGCTCATCTTTTGTAAATAATTTGCTATACTGCAATGATATTTGGAATGTAATAATTGCTATACTGCAATGATATTTGGAAGTATAATTTAGTCGGCCATAAATTGTGAAATGTAAATATTAGAGCCTAACAGTCTGATTTAGTTTGAATGTATGACAGAAATTGGCTAAGTTTTTCCAATCCCCTGGACACCACAGCAGTGCTTTTACTTAAATTTAGTCTTAAAATGTAAAACAAGTCTGCCTAGTTTTGTAGGGATATGATTTTAGTAGCTAGACATTTGTTAGATATTATTCATACAATCATTTGAATCATTCTTAGCTTGAGAATAAGATGAGGAGTTCATATTCAGTATTTGTGCTTGAAAGTTATTTGTTAATATTTTATGTTTATTAATAGACCAATAGGAAATTCTGTACTATGCACTTGTGGTGTGGTGTTCTTAGAAGAGGTTTCTAATTAGACATAGTGCAAATATTTCTTGTTTCTGCCTGAACATTAAAGAGAATAGCAGAATTTTGGGGAAAAAAACGAAATAATCCCACCGATAATGGACCAGCCCTGCATGGTATATGGTCCTCTACTGTAGAAGCCTTCAAGAAGAGATTTCATAGAGAAACTAATGAGTGGCTTTAATAGATTTGGAGAAAAGTCAACTGAAAACTCTGGTGGAAGACACAGAGAGGGGAGCCCAGGCAGCTTCATCTGAGTCTGCCGTCATGTCTCTCCCTGCTCCCAGCACCTGCTGGAGGTAGAACTTTTGAGATGCTGGTCAATCTTTCACAGCATCTCAGGTCAGACAGAGAAGGGAGAGCTCCAGAGTGCAGCTCCCCACGGTGATGCTGGTCTGGGTGGCACATTTCCCAGCAGAAACTGAGCCCCCTCCCTCCCAGGGGGACACTGGTCACAGCAGCTCCTGCAGTAGAGTCCCTCTGGCTGCAGCAGCATCACTGCATGGAGCAGTTGCTGCACATTTTAGTGGTAATCCAGTTCTGCACAAGACACTGACCCTAGCCAAACTATTTTTGCAATCTGTGCACTGGGTCTAAATGGCAGATGGCTGTGGCTTTGCTGCAGTGGATGGCAACTTCCAACACAGAGGAGGGTTTCTGTGTTTCTGGGACTGTGTTTCAGGGTCACAGGTTTTCAGCTTCAGCCCAGCTGGGCATTCCAGTTTTAATGCAAAAGCACTTAGATTCAATTAGGCCAAACTATAGGAAATCATTAGGAGCTCAAAGATTTCTAAATTAGATCTAGCTGAAGGGTGAAATGTACATTTTCACATAGCAGGCACAGCATCTGCCAGGGGAGGTCTGGCAGGGCCATTCCAGCTCCCTGCTAGTAACTCCCTTCTGACAGAAGAAAAAGAACTTTAGCCGGCTTGAGGCATTACATAAAATCAAAAATAGGGTTAGAATGAAATTACAATTACAAAGTGCTAATTGACTCATGGGCACAGTGACTACTGGAGCTAATTAGAAAGGGACAGGTAAGTCTGTGTACCACTCTCTCACTCAGGAAGGGATTTGTCCCAGTTCAGGTTCTTTGCATCACTTGATTTCCACTCAAAGCAGCTACTGGCAGACAGAGAGGTGTTTGACAGAGAGGCTAATACAATTTCCCATCTTGGCATTTTAACGTAGAATGCTTCAAGGAGACAAGGGCTTAACCACATGCAGTATTCTCCCATGGCAGATTATTCAGTTTAAAGCTCTGATTTACTGCAATTTAGTGCCAAGTGAAGGGGAATTGTCCTGCAATTGTACATAGGCATGTCAAAGCTTGAATGCTTCTAAGAAAAACAAAACACAAGGCAAAAACTTGTTAGCCAACAAAATTAAATACTGTTGTCAGTTATATCCAGTATGAAGAATTAAGCTTCCCTTCTTTATTTTATACATTTGTTAGGCATTAATTCTGTTCCTTATAGTGTAGTATACCTTGAACAACAAAATAAAAAGCACTGCAAAACTCATTTTTACCTTTCTGAAGCTTATTGTGCTTTTATGCTTCTTATAATGTAGATACTATAGAAGATAATCATATGCTATTATGGATGATTTATTCATACTTGTTCTTTAAGAAGGGAAAAAATGACTGTGTTATCATTGCAATTTTTGGCCTTTTTTACTATTCTACATTTGTCATTTTATCATGAAGTAGAGCAAAAAAAGCCCCTTGCTAAATAACAGCACCTCTCTCCCTCCTAAAAGCAGAAAATGGGAGGAAGGAGAACTTGCATTAGAGGGCTGGCTACTGAGGAACAAATAAATCACAGCACAACTTCACCCACTGTTACTCAGTGTGAAATACAAGTAAGATCCTTTACTATTTCCTGGCTTCAGAAATATATACACCGACTTAAGGATTATGTGTGCTTAAGTCCACACAAAACTGAAGCATGTGTTATGTCCCACTGCCTGAGACCTCCAGAAATCAATGGATGCTGACACTGACTTGGAAGGGGATGAAAGTGAGAGGAATTTTGCCCACTGGTACCATTAACTCTTTTAGTTTTCCAGTTTAGTAATGTGAAAAATGTTAGAGCAGGAACAGAAAACATACTTACGAACCATTTATAAAATTTCTACCAATTCATTTGCTTCCAAGAATCACAGCTCAAGTAGGGATTTTTTTTTAGTGTGTTAGCCATAATTATAATTGATTTTCATCCCCCTTTCTGTAAATCATGCTTATAAAAAATAAAGAAACTTACTCTTATCTTAATGTTAAAGTTATGTGAGTGGAGATTGCTGCTAAAAGGGGTGCTAGGAAGTCATGAGAAGGAAAAACAAAATACAGAATGACATTGATATGTTTGCAAACTCAGTTTGTACTTCCACTGGTACTTGTGAATATCAAATATGTCTAAACTGTTAAGTCAATATTGTAGAGAAAAAACACTGTGCAGCTCAAGAAAAAATGAGAACAGCTTCTGTTACTGCTGATTTCACACAGCACCAGTGTATTGCTGCTCTTCCCAGGAAAAGAATATGATATCATGATGCAATGATAATGTCAGAGACACAAGCAGAATGAAGTCTTCCAGAAATGTGTCCTTAGCAGCACTGAGAAGCCAAGCCATAGACTGAACTATGAGTCAGGGGCTGAACAGAGTTTGAAGACTGTTCCTAACCCAAAGAATTTAGGAAATGTGTATGGTGGAGGAGATACAGCAAAGCAATTAGACTCAAATAGACCTTTTTAAGCAAAGCCTTGTGAGACTGGTATGTGTCAACTAGAGATTTTCGACTATGTTGGGCCAAAAAGAGATGACAAAGGAACATGCAAGTCTGAGAAGATAGGGATGGTGTGAGAAACAGATGCTGCTTCCTGCAGGAGAAAGGAACCTAGTCTGCATATGGTTCCATGCCTGAAGACCTAGTCTGAAATGCACAGGCCCTTCTGAGTGCTTCTTACAAGAATTTTAGGAGTCTTTCTAAAAGAATAAAAATAAAGTACATTTTCTTTAGCAAGTTTGTCTTGGGAAATTAAATAATGGTAGAAATTCAAGAGTCATCAAAGTAGCTCAGCATAATTAGCTGCATTGAGACCTTCAGAATTTATATACTTGCCTATCACAATTTCCAGAAAGAAAGGAGAAAAAACAGACCTGTCTAGGCTGATTCAAGCAATGCTAAGTAAAGGAAATGTTAAGCAGAAGTGCAATTATGGACTTGATCATATTACTCCTAATATATATTGATTAAAAATATATACAGTTAGAAGAGGAGATCAAACCAGGCCAACAAAATGAAACAAAAATTTGCTAATTTCCTTATATGCTTGTAAGAGTTAAAGACTTCCTTTCTGTCCTATCAGAGAAAAAAGAAAAGTAATTTTCTTAATTGATTTAATCACTCCATTTACAAGCTTGAATTTTAAAGCTGATTTTTTTTTCACAAGCTGAACAAGGGATTGTTGATTTTTATGGACCCAGTTTGTTTGTATCTTGTCGTAATCTCTTCCCAGTTTATTTTCCTATAATTTTAATATCACCCTATGTACTCTAAGCAGTATGCTCAGCAGCTGTAGCAAGATCCTGGAGCATTATCCTACAGGTGAGGAACTTTCCAGTTGGATTGTCAGGACGGATGAAGTTCTCAGTCTTGGATGAGGTTTTATTGAACTCCCCTAGATGGCACTCTGTATGGATACAAGTAAAACTGCAGCAGTAAATCTTTCACCACCTCAGCTTTATGTATTTTGCTAACCAATTACTCCAAAGTCATTGTAAAGTGAGGGTGAAAATACAATTTCCATCTTCAGAAGTGATAAGAGGGGAAAAAGGGGGAAAAAGTAATATTCACAGTGCTTTGCACACCAAATGGGGTTGGAAAGTTCTGCTTCTAAGATCATGATCACATCATCACTCGTTGTTCCTTTCTTTTTTTGAAGACAGGTGATCCCTTTATTTACAGGTGATCCCTTCTTTATAGTATGTTGCCATTGGCATAATTACAACATCTATGGGTCTGGTTTTTTGCATTTCACAAGCTGGAAGCAACTCACTAACAGAAATTTCATGCCACTGTTGTGTGTCTTCTTTTGTCCAGAATAATGATATTAACAGGGAGGGATCCTTGATTTCTTTCTGACACTTCATCAGATCCAGGAGGGATTTATTCATAGGGGGTGAAGGTGCTAGATTTCTACAAATCTCTACAAATCCCCTCTTCTTCATTTTTCTGCCATCCTCTGAATGCCTAGCTTGCAAGTGGCATGCCAGAGCAGCATACTTCCAGCCTAAAGGATTAAAAGAGGAAGTGTATTTTTGTGTTCAGCCTGAATTCTGAGTACACATTTTATATGTGGGACTGCAGATGCATCCTCATGCCCACTTAGCTGTACCTCCTGGTGCCTGAGTACATACTCTGAATATCCTGGCTATTGAGGGACAAAACCCTTGCTCATAAAAGTATAGTGTGCAAAATCCTGTCATAGCTTATAAAATACAGCTTGCTCATGATCAACTGTTTGTAGCCAGGCACAACACGTAAAATTTCTAGGCTTATTTTCATTAGCATATTCTGTGAAAATAAAACTGAATGGTTATGTCCAGTGGCTGCTTTATCTTTTATTCAAAATAGGACAAAGCAACTGATGAGAAAAGGAAGGAAACAGAGCTACCATTTCTGGGAAAAATATAAAAAAAAATCTAATTTGTAAAGAACTTTTACCCAGTGCCATGCTCTGAAAGAAACACAACAGAAGAGTAAGCAAAAACATGTAGTGACAGAATCATCAAGGCTGGAAGTGATCTTTAAGATCATCAAGTCCAACCATCAACCCAGCACTAGTACTGCAGCCCCTAAACCACTAAACCATCCCCCAGCACCAGACCCAGGCACTGCTTAAACACCTCCAGGGATGGTGACTGCACCACCTGCCAGGGCAACCTATTGCAATGCCTATCTCAGCCCAATGCCTCTTCCTCTGCTCCTCTCAGTGCAGGCACAGCAGAACAGACAATTCTCCAGTCTTGTCATGAGCCTTGCTGCCCTTTGCTGGACACGCTCCATCAATTTCAATGTCCCTTTTTACAGTGAGGGGCCCAGAACTGAATGCAGTATTCAAGGTGTGGCCTCACCAATGCTGAGTATAGCGGGATGATCCCTTGCTTAGTCCTGCTGGCTACACTCTTGGTACAAACGAGTGTTTGTAACAGCAACAATTATTTGCCATATTCTTGCAAATAAAAGTGTTAGAAGCAGAATTCCATTATGAAAGAGTGAACAGTATAAGACAGTTTGAATTTTGGAGTCACTGACAACAATTTTACCAAACAAGAAAACACACTGCTGCCTTAAGGCCTGAGCAGAATCTCTAGGAGTCCAGAGAGCTGACACACATGTCTGAGATTGGGTTCATGATGGCAAGGTGCCTGACTCCTGGTCCTCTGACCAGAACTCTTCATTGTCCAGCAGACTGTTGGCTATCATGAACTATTCTGGAATGGATTTTTCATAGTTGTTTGAATACAAGAAGCACAAATGCTTCTAATTTCTCAGGGAATTGCTAATTATCTTTTAAAAGCTTTTCCACTTGCAGCTCCTGACACTTAGAACCACTAGGAATCATCAAAGGCTTTTGCCAAAATGGGGAAGGAAAATAACAAAAGACAATAGGGTTTAAGGTACATATCGTTATACAAGCAAAGCCCTTGAAGTCAAAGAAATGAAAAAAACCCAAACAAACGTGGATAATACTGTCATTCTATAAATCCTTCCAGATATAAAGGTTTGCCCTCAACTGTTTGAGTCAGTAAACAGGCTCTCAAGATCAAGCCACTGAAATCAAAGTGTAGTGCAGTGATGTGTTTAAAAGCAGCTCGTGCATTGCACTTGGTCAGTATGTTTTTCCTCTTTATCACTTACAGAAAGCCTGACTGCTGTCTCTTGAGAAGCAAATAATTTATACTGTGTCTAGGAGAGCTGTGATCTAAAATAAATAACTATTATCAGAGTGACAGAGTGACACATAACAAGCCGTGGAGCCTCATGATGGCAATCTGATTGCTAGTTTGGAATCTTGTATTATCTGTGCTAGCATAAGAACAAATTTCCATAAATATGTGATAGAACAGGTGCAATTTGTTCTTCATATAGTACCTGTTTTATGCTCTAGTGGAGCCAACTGAGTCACCAAAGTATCAGCACACTATTACAGTGCTTTTTTAAAGAAGTATTCTCACAGAATATGAAATTATGTATGTCTCTAATTATGTTATCATCAAAATTTGTGAGTATTAGCACCCTGCTTCTTGCAAACTGCACCTTAAACCCGAGTGCTAACATCAGGTTTTCTCAAAAAATCAGGCTGCAGAGGATTCAGGCTGGAATTTCCAAATCAGAGGGAAGGCTTTCCCTGGGTTCCTCTGCAACTCAGTTGCTTTTTGCTTAAATGTGAGGGGTACAATCTCCCTCTCCGATGGGAACAATGTGATGGTGAATTCTTTCAATTTCTTGAAGCACCTGTATCATGGAGCACAGAAAAAGTAATGGAGAACAGGTACATCACACCAGCTAGGCTGAAACAGTGACCAGTGAGCAAGGCAAGAGGCTTCCCACAGAGCAGCATGCTGACAAAGGAAATAGCTGCTCTGGAGTGATCCGTTCCCCCCGGGCACAGAGTGATATACCAGGACCAGTGGGAAAATCCCCCAATCTTTTCAAGAGTAACTTCACACTGCAGATCCCCAAATGGTACAAGACAGCATTTAGCAGCTGCAAAATGTGCACACACCACCCCCCCACCCCCACTTTTGTCTTTACTTTTGAGACAATAATTTTATCATCTTAACAAAGTACCATTAACAATTTGATTAACATTACTGAAAATTTCTGTTTGCACAGCCTTGAAAAAATAAAAACTGGAGTCTTCTACAAAGATCACCCTGATTAAAATGAACTTTTCAGCTGTGTTTGCCCTGCAAGTCCATAACTGTGCATTTTCCCCTGCTGGAAAGATGCTCACAGCTTTGCACTGGAAAAGCTGAGCACTGCCTTGTGTTGATCTATCAGTATTAATTTAAGATTATGAAGATTTGGAATACTTCTGAAGGAAAATTTGATAAACACATTGAAAGTTTATTTAGCCAGCTCCCAACCTTTACCATGTGCTTTTCCCACAGTGAGTGACTAAGGGTCTCTTTTCTGTCTTGTAGCAAGAACCAATGGGAATTACATTTTAAAAAGAAGAAAAGAACCTTAACTGTGGGTGCCACTGCAACAGGAGATGTGTTATATACAGCTCTGTGCTGTTAATTGTGACATTAGAGATCCTGAATACTTTCATCAGGTTTTCATTGACAAGGGACTCAGAAGCACCCCATCTCTTTACTGCTTTTGCTGGCTAACAGTATGCAAGAGTATCCTGCATCCATATTCTTACAAATGGCTCAGTTGAACAGTAGGGAGGGAAACATTCACATGGAGAACTTAGCATAATGCTCAGTGCTGCCTGTGCAGCTCTCCCAACAAGTCCCAACAATCTTCAGAGGGCATAAGGCACTTTGTGGTGCCACAGGTGCCAGTGTTCAAAGTACAAACATAAAATGAACATTGTCTACAGGGAGATGCTGGTAACTTCCTAACTCTGTGTGGAATCTGCAGATATTGTTTTGTTTTAGCTAGAAAGGCTTTAGCTGTCTTTCAAAGAAGTGTGAGTATAAGGTCATACCCTTTCTTCATGTCTTCTATATCAAATCTCTTACTGGATACAGAGAGAGCTCAAGTCCAAATGTCCTTCTCACAGCACTTGTATCACAGGAGTTACTCATGGCCTGTGAGATATGCTCCTATGAGGTTCTCTAAAACTCTTTTGCTGAAGTTTATTTAAAATTTCACTGAATAAAATGCAGAATCAGAGGTAGAGTAAGGCAGAAGGCTGCACTCTGCATCTGCAGGAGACATGCTCTCTTTTCTGAAGACAAGGAAGTTTTATCATTTTATTTTTTAAAAATCCACACCAAAATTTGAAAGATGGCAATGAGAGTGTTACTATGAAAGGATAGCCTCCTGCATACTGATGAGACTTTTGCAATGCAGGTTTTAATTGTTGCTTCAGCTTCCTTTGGTCTTCTTTAGACTCCCTCATATGTAAAATTAAAGAAGGAATTAATAGCCACTGGGTTTTTTGTCAGGTTTTCAGCATATGACAAATGCTCCATTTCTGGTAGAAAGCATTTTTTTCTTTTCCTTTTTTTTTTTCTAGTATATGCTGAAAGGCCAGAACAGCTCTTGTACTTCAGTTCCTGGATCTGTGTCTGATTTCATCAAACACGTGCAGGCTTACCATTCCTCAGCTTCTCCATGTAAAACACTGTTTTGTGATATCATTAGCTGAAAAGTATGAAGAAAAGAATGAAGATACAGGAAGTTTGGAGAGCTGGCAGGGTTTATTTCTGGAAATTTTATTTCAAAACATTATTAAAAAACTTGTCAGTTTGTACAACTTATTGATAGTCTAAAGGCATACACAGGAAAAGGGAGATTTTATTTACGTGGAATATAAACTGTAAGGGCCAGGGAGAGAGGCATCATAGTGTATTCTTAACAATGACAAAGAAGGGATGGAAAAGAGTGCATTGCTGATATGACACCTAGAGTATTAAGTTATATTGTTTGCACTGGCCTAGGTATACTTTCTTCTTTCTGCTCTAACTAAAATAATTCTTCAAAATTCACCAGTATTCCAGTTGGAAGCAGGTGGGGTTTATAACACCAGAAAAGTTAATTTTGGAAGAAAGAACTGTGAGTCTTTGGCATGAAGGCAGTTACAGTTTTGTGAAATAGGCATATTGTATGTGTGGCTCTACGCAGATATTTACTATATGTAATCTGATAGATAGAAAAGTTATACTATATTAACATTAGAATAATGTAGTGAATGTAGTTTTGTAATTAACAATAAGTCAGTACAATAGAAGCTGTGTATGTGTGTTATATTTTTTTTGCTCAAGAAGAAAAATTCCTCAGCACAGAGATAACATTCACAGAGGCCCCTAAACCTTACAGAGGCCCCTAAACCTTCTAGTGAAGAAGAATTTATGGCCTCTTATCCACAGAACCTAACTTTCTCAAGGACGTATGCTCTCATGCGTTCTTTTAATTAACAGAAAGTTTTGTGACAAGAAACAGCTGAAAATTACTTGTTTTACGTAAGATATGAATAGTCATCAACTGAAGGCTTAAAAAAGAAGACTTCTCTTTGTTCTGGGCCCTTCTCCCTCTAGCCTTTGTCTGGAAGGGGGGGGGGGTCTTGGGTGGCCCGGGCTACCTTCTTTGCTTTTATTGTCTCATTATTTGTCCTGTCTCTGAAAACTTTTTGAACTTTTATTATTGTATTAATTTTTTTTTGTAACCAATTTTTATTCTTTATTAAATTTTCATAAATTTCAAAAAGCGAGTGATTGGCGTTTATCACAGTTTGGAAAGCAGAGGCTGAATTATGGAGGAAGTGGATTTTCTGCTCATTTTAGCTGGTGTTTGGTTTTTGCTGGGTTTTTTGTTTGTTTCTTTCTTTTTAATTTAATCTCCAATGCACAGAGCTGGATCAGAGCAGCTACCACACAAAAATCTCCCTTAAAAGATGAACAGGACTGTATACACTCCTTTGGATGCTGACATCAGCTTCCCCTGCTAAGTTTCTACTTTGCAAACTCATCATAAAATTTTACACTGGGTTAAATTTTGGCATGGTTCAGAAGAAGATGAGCCAGGAATTAATGAAAAGGAAGATTCAACAACATGATAACCAGAAGCTAATGTTACTACTGCTTGAAAAACTGGGGTAGGGGAAAAAGGAGAAAGGGAAACTTTATGAGCAGAAGATACTTACTATTCTTCATTTCTTTAGATATCTATCTCTTTTAACTTCATTTTCCAAAGAGATATTTTTATCACTCCTTATTGTTAGCAACACCTTTTGCTTCTGTGATTTCCTTACAGCCTAGTTACCGAAAGATTTGTGAAGTTGTTGAATATCAAGTGCTACCTAGAGCCAAGTTTTGCTTTTAAAGCCAGTTAGATGAAAATGCCAAGTTCAAAGGCTGAATACAGAAGAATTTGTATAATTGTAAGCTGAGCTCATCCAAAATAAATGTTAGTAGAGCAGATCTTTTGTTTCTCCAACCAACAGAGGCATTCACCTCTGTTAAACTCAGTCTTGCTATATCTCTGCTACAGCTGCACATAAAAAAGATAAAAAAAAAAAAAAAAGGTCTTATAAAAAAAAAATCTAGTGATGATTTCCTTGGGAATATGCATTCATTACAGTGATTGCATAGCACTCTGACTGTGTGTCGTTTTGCTCTTTACTTGTTCTCCAAGGAGTGGGTATTAGTGTTAACATGACATCCCATCTGGCTCAGCAGCTAGTCCTTTATTACAGGTCCTACTCTGCATCTGAGACTGCACATCTAATTAAGCACTGGCCTTGTGATGCATGATAGTAAATTCATAATTGTTGTATTTATAAAAGAAAGAACAGATTATCTTCTCCTGGATCTCTCTTAACAAGATTTTGCTGTACAAAATTCTAAATAGTTTCCTCCCTCCATCACTCTTCTTAAGTCTCACCTAAAAGACCACTAAAGTGATTTGTTAAAGGCTTGTTAACAGCTGTTCCCTTCCTGTGACTCTCCCCTCGTGGCTGTTGTGTGAAATAACTTTCTGTAAGAAAAAAGCAAATGAATCATGATTATTTTTCAGTGCATCCTCACTCATTATATGAGCCATCAGCGTTTGTCATGTAGGCCCTACAATCACCAGTAATGACAAATGCAAAGACAATTAGGTCATCACCTAATTTTGAGGCCCCTTTACCTCTTTAGCTCAAGGAAAAATTACCTGGCTGGAAATAGGGATTTTTCATTTTATACGTAAGACAGGCAATTGTATTTGAAGTACAACAGAGCCTTGGGAAGCATATAAACAAGGGTTATTTGTTCCCCCTCATGATGTTCTAACACTGATGTGTAAGCAATACAAGGTAACAAGTGAACATTTTTGCATACCCAGGGCTGAAGCAAAAGTGTATGCATAACTAGTGGTTTTCATCAGCTTCTTAAATACTCAGTCTCTGCCTGTTCAGGTTGTTACAAGCTGCTCTGTAGATGATTGGGTTATGTGACCTCTGTAAAATGGCTGGTTGCTTTTTTCCCCAACAGAATGCCTCTGTTATCTTCAACATTCTTAAGAGTGTTTCCTGATTGGAGATCTAACATTGCCAGCTGTATCTTCCTGATAACCTCAGTATGCTCTGGGGCCACTGAACAGGTCACATGCACATTTTACGTAGCCACAGCTTACTAATAAAATTCATGTCTGTACTGCTTTTGGCAGCACCTTTCATAAATATATATTAACATATATTAATAAACATTAATATACTATTATTAAAATATGCTAGAGGTGATCTCTTCAAGCCATAAGTACATAGTGTGACCACAAAGGTAGGGGCACTTCAAGATGTCCCTTGAGGAGATGTGGGAAAGAAAGAGTGAGAAGTAGTCTCCTACCCTGCCCCTCCACTGCCTGCTCTCTGAGAAAAGGTGTGCTGGAAAGGAAACTGAAATCACCCTGTCAGTGACTTGCCACATCCCACCACTGTGTCAAAAGTCACCATCTGCATCTTCACCTCTAGAGGAGAGACACAACATGGCTCAACAAATGTCAGCCTCTACAGTGACCAGAGGCCCCTTCCTTCCCCCCTGAGGCCCAGGAGCTGTGTATTCATTTAAAAGGGAGCTCAGTGGGTGGTTTGTATGCAGGTGGCTCTCATGTGAGGGTTACTTTGCTTGGGACAGGGTGTTGTGCCATAGCCAACTGTCTTCCTGTTGCTACAGCAGAGATCTGAAGTGCTGGTGGGTCAGCTCCTGAACAGCTGCAATTTGCAGCATGGATTTTTCTGGTTTATAACCAAGATCTCTCACAGTTTTCAGGTTTGTAAAGGACAAGATGTGTTCAATGCACCAACTATATCCAACTGCAAGTTGTCTGATGAGAGAAAAGGACACAAGCAGCTCACTAATCTTTCTCTCAGGCTTCTGCATCCATTATGTTCCTTTGAGTCAGATGGAAACAAGATGAAACTTTGGAAGACTCAAGTGGTATTGAAAAGAGAAGCAGGGCAGGAGCACTGCCCAGAGGAAAAATGATGGAAGCAGACCTGGAACAAGGAGCTGAAGAAAAGGAACTTTGCTTAGCTTTCTTTCTGATTTCTGAGAGAATTCAAAAACCTTCCTTAAGATTTACATCCATTGGACAAGGTATTCTTAACAGGAAAAGTGAAGGACCCATTCCAGGAATTAGGTCATACATTCCAGCTTCCTGGCAATAAATAATGGAAAAGGATCTGAGTGAAGATATCAGTCAACACATAGGTGTGTTTTCTTCCTTAAAGCCAGGAAGTCCAGTCTGTTTTCTACTGCACTGCTGTCATGGCATAACTGCAGTCACTAACACAGTCACTGTCTCTCCACCCCCAGTGGGATGGGGAGGAGAATCAGAAAAAGATGAAACCCATCAGTAAATAAGAACAGTTTAATACTTTAAGTAAAATACAATTAATAATAATCATCAAAGTAATTGTAATGGAGAGAAAAGGAGATAGAGAGAGGGAAGGAGGAATAAAAACAAAGAAAGACAAGTGATGCACAATACAATTGTCAGCACTCGCCGACTGATGTCCAGCCTGTCCCCACAAAGTGATCATCTTCTCTTTTCCAAGTCTCCCAGATTATATACTGATATTCTATGGTATGAAATATCCCTTTGGCCAGTTTGGACCAGCTGTCCTTGCCTCTTCACTGCTTCTGTACCTGCACACTGGCAGCGAGTATGGGAGCCTTAAAAGTCCTTGACTTAGGCTAAGCACTACTGAGCAACAAAAATCCAAAACACAGCACTGTAACAAATTAATTTTGTCCCAGCCAAACCCAGGATGTCTGCTCTTGTGATTTGAAGTATCATGACTCCTTCAGAAACACTGGGAGGTTGTCTTTTAATTTCACTTGTCAGATCACAAACTTTATTATAAAACTTTTCTATTAAAATTGACAATTTTTTTTATAGTGAGTGTTTATTGATTATAATTTCTAATTTTCCCACTGTTCATTCAACTCTAACACAGCCATGTCTTTTGGTCAATATCCACTTTCTATTAACTAATCAACTTCTACTTGCAAAGTTCAGATTTTATCGATTGGTTTTAATATGGTTATTTTCAAGAAAAAAAACCCAAGAATGTAAACATTAAAAAAAAAATAATACACAGAACTAAACAGTCCAAAACAAATCCAAATTAATTTCAGCAATCTTGATCACCATGTAAAATTAACTACTTGGTGGCCATTTTTCTCATTTTTATCTGGACTCTGCACCCCTGCCCCATGTGCTTCTGTTCAACCTAGAAGCCTCTTGAGGTTATGTAGCCCTACAGTACAGTTATGGATGGGAGGGCTGCCAGTACCAGTGCAAAGAAAACACTCAGCTCAGCAGTGCAATAGTCCTGTACCAGAGCTACAGAGAAAATAAGAATATTAGCAGATCTCTCACGACTCTCTCCTTTATGTATTGTGGAGCTATGCATTAAAGCAGTGTTAATCTGTAGAGGTTCTATTTGGAAAAACTGAAGAAAATACACAGAAAATGAGGTTTTAGAAGAGGAAGCTTTTAGAAGAAGATATATTTCTCTAAACAAAGCCCAAAATAAGATGCCCTGTATCTGCAAATAAATACAAGTAGAAAATAACCTACCAGAAGCAAACCCACTCTTGGTAAAAAACCTCCTCTAGGTCATCTTGTAAAGTCAGATCAGGTTTGCTTTAAAAAGGCACAAAAAGCCATTTTCAAGGTCAATAGCATCTTGTTGGATAGGACCCTTGATAGATGCCTACTGGTAGCTGGCAATATGATGTGAGGCGAAGGAATTCATAGTACCCATGGGAAATTTTAAAACAGTGTCAGCTTTCTCAGAAATGACATAGTATGCTTGTAGGAAAGTTAGAGGAGCAAATCTCTAAATCAATTGCCCCTACTGATCCTTGCAGCCAAACCAAGCCCATCAGATGATCTTTGAAAAAAAAACCCAACCAGCCAACAAATCTTCTGGCTCTACCTGTTCATAATTTTAAGAAATCAACCTGTTTGGATCCTTTGAAAATCCTAGATACATCATGCTTGTGACATTACTCACATGAGTAGGAAAAATCTCCTGTCTCCAGGATCTTTATGGAGTACTTAAATGAGTAAGAACATGTTATTTTAAAAACAAACAACCTCAGGGTGCGGTAGATGCAAACAAGGAGGGTGAAAGGAGAGTTATGGCAAACAGGAGATGGGAATGAATCACTGAAAGTCATGTGATGGAAATGCAAATGACATAAGAAAGAATTTGAAGCTTCCAGAAAAGGAAAGCATAGAATGCGTATAACTATTTGCAGATTTCAAAGTAATTCATCAACATTTCCCTCTCCTCTGCTGTTTCTGAAGAAATCCATCCTTGCCAAGAAAAAGTGGAGTGCTCTTTTCATTAAAAAGCCATGATGGCAGCTGAGATCAGCTATGGATTCTTCCTACAACAGTTTCTAATTGTCCTGAGATGAGCAAAGCCTGAGGAAGTTCTTGATTATAAAATACATTATTTTCACAGTACAGGGAGTTAATTCATACCCACTGCTCTGCTCAAGGGCTGGCTGTTAGTTCTAGATTCTATATAGCTTTGTATGGAGTCTAGAACAGATGTGATATGCTGTTTGCATAATTCAAAAATCTCTGTATTTTTTTGCTGTAAAATGTCACCTCTTGGAATCAGGTGATTAAGAACAGACCTTTTTTTTTTCTCAATACAACTCTTCATTGTCATGGTTTCAAAAAAATAGTTACAAACAGGAATCATGAATGTTAAGTACAGAATCTGGTAAGACAAAGTACATGATTTTAATCAACTACTATAGTATTTTAATAATCCAGTATCATTTGCTGATCAGTTTGGGGCTTGTCCTGAGCAGTTTGCTCTGGCTGACCTTGCTTCAGATGGGGGGTTGACTAGATGATTTCAAGAGATGCCTTCTGACTTCAATGATTCTGTGATTCTGTGTTTGCAATGTCAGAATTTTCATTATGATTGTAAAAGAGTTCATCTTATAAACAGCAAAAAAAGACCTATTGTTTTCTGTTGCTGTGTGCCAGTCATTTCCCAAATGTTTCTCCCTGTAGTAGTGAGTGTGAATACAAGACCCTCACATACAAACACAAAAAGAGACAGTCCTTGTTCTTATCTAGTCTGTATGAATAATGACTTGGGTATGATAAAAAGTAGAACTGGAATTTCTTTTAAATACCTGTGTCAGAATGATAATTCGAGCCAATATGAAGATGACGTTTCATTAATTGTGTTAAGTCAGGGACAAAGGTGAAAAGTATGAATATGCCAATCTCATAATTCTCTCAAAAGCATTTTTTATGCACCTCTGATATGTCACATCTCCACAAGGAAGGTAGGGAGATTTGAGAAACAAGCCCTCATATGCAGACCCTCATCTTCCACAGTGAGCATGCCAGTCTGTGGATGTGTGAGAGTCGTGGTATTTCAGAAGACTCTGAGGATGCTGGCACACACTGGCACCATTCCCAAGCAGCCACGTGTGAACATTTCTTGAGTGCATCACCTGCAGAGCCTGAGCATTGTGAGCCTGAAACACAGTAAGAGATCAGTAGTATAATTGCACTTTCATTCTATAGAAAAGATAAATCATAGAGTACTACTTGCATTAAGGTAAGCAATCACACCTTGCCATTTTTTTCAAAAAATATCTTTCATGGTGTCTATTAAAGTTGCTGAAGCCAGTGCCTTCAGAGCTCTAGTGAAACAGCAAACAAGAGTCCAACATGTACCACTAGTTTTAGGGCAGCTCTTTCCAACATTTACTTTCTGCTCTGAGCGCTGCAGGACTAAGGAGAATGGTCTACTTGCCTTTTATTAGTCAGATTTCATATATTTTACCAGGAAGGCACAACTTTTTTTTTTCCAAGAAAAAAGCATGAAGAATTGTTTTGCATAAAAGTACTATGAACACACTTAAGACTTTAATGTACTTTTGGAGGACAGTGGAAAAAATCTTATTCATAGACAATTTTTTTAAAAAGTTTTCCTTCATTTAAAGCTGTTACAATATGTTCAATATACTGACTGCACAGCAAAGAAATCCTGCAGGAGAGAGAACAATAAATTCAGTTACCAAAGATTTGGAGTTTCCATCGGTATCATACCAAAAGCCAAGCTGTTACACAATACTGTGAGAGAATAGAATACATTAATTGAAGTTGTTTTCACCCTCTTTTTATGGAAATCCTAGGCGATTACAAAACTAGTCCTGTTTGTAAAACAACTGAGTGTCAAGGACACACTAATGAATCATCACTCTTTCAGAACCACAGACGTCAGGAATGGATGGCTTGCAGGGAGGGGGAAGCAGTAGTCATGAAGCTATGAAGATTATTTTGCACTTGCTGATCATCTTTAATGGATGCATTTTACCCCTTCCCTCATTTGAAAGGAAGGATGTTATTCCAAATTCTCAAGTTCAACTAAATAACACCACAGAAGGAAAGGTCACCATCTGAGAACAAATGTCAGTATCTATCAGCATTTTCACTAGCAGTTCTCTTTATCTGAAAAGCTACCCAAGCTGTTTCATGCAGCTGCTTACACTAGTAATTACTTATGTCCTTGCTGTGTTAGCTTAAATGCTTATTGAAGTTGGCCACAAAAACAATGTATCTGTGGCTAAAGAAAACAGTCCTTAGATTATGGACTGTTTGCAAGGGAATGGTTTTTGGGACATTAACATTTCCTTGATTGTGCATTGCTGAGCTCCAACACGGACAGTATACAAAACTGACTTAGCTGGTACCTCAGTAGCAAGTCTGTGGCTGGAAATGCTCCTTCTCTGAGCCTTCCAATAAACTTTTCATGTGTAGCACGTAGAACACCATCAACTTCATCTGGCTCTTCCAACACAAATCCAGCGAGGTGAATGCAGTGATCTCTTTGAAAACCATCATCTATCAAATGGTAGGTTGTTCTACTTGACACATTCCATCTATCTATATGGAAAGTTTTGCACAATATCTTCCTAATTTCCCACTCATCTAGTGGGAGTGTTCATGAATTATCATCTTACTGAAAAACAAAGCAGTTATTCTAGCTGCAAGGATAACCTTGTTCTCTAAACTGCTTAAACTCTTTTTATGTGTCCTTTTGCCTCCAGAAAACAAAGTCGCGTAAATTAACAAGGACCACAACATTAAACAGAATAACAATAAAGTTTGTCTCTTGTTCAGTCATATTAATCAAGTGCTAACAATGTACTTGTAGTAAATATTTACAAAATGCTTTCTCTTGTGTTTTGGGAACACATACTAATTGCTGATACAAGCCAGGAAGGATATCACTGGCCTTCTTGGCCATCTAGGCACACTGCTGGCTCATGTCCAGCCAGCTGTTAACATACACACACAGCTCCTTTTCTGCTGGGCAGCTTTCTGGCCACTCTGCCCCCAGCCTGCAGCAGTGCATGGGGTTGTTGTGACTGAGGTGAAGGACCCAGCACTTTGCCTTGTTGAACCTCACACCATTGGCCTTGACCCATCAACCCAGATCCTTCTGCAGAGCGTATGAAGATACACTCCTGCAGATTCAACACTCCAGCCCAACTTGGTGTCATCTGCAAACTGACAGGGCACACTTGATCTCCTCATTCAGATCAGTGATGAAGACATGAAACAGGACTGGCCCCAACACTGAGCCCTGGGGAATACCACTGGTGACCATGTGCCAGCTGGATGGAACTCTAGTCACCATCACTCTCTGGGCCCAGCCATCCAGCCAGTTTTTATGAAATGAATAGTGCATGTGTCCAAGCCATGGACTACTAGTTTCTCCAGGAGTATCCTGTGGGAAATGATGTGAAAGTTTTACTAAATTTTCCAGGCAGACAATATCTACAGCATTTCCTTCATCCACTAAATGAGTCACACTGTTATAGCAGATCAGGTTGGTCAAACAGGATGTGCCTTTCCTAAACCCATTTTGGCTGGGCTTGATCCCTGATTGTCCCGCATGTGCTCATAATGGCACAAAAAATGATCTGCTCCGTGACCTTCCCCAGCATCAAGGTCTGGCTGATAGGTCTGCAGCTTCCTTAATCCTCCCTCTGACCCTTCTTGTAGATGAGGGCCACACTTGCTAAGGTCCAGTCAACCAGGACCTCCCTGGTGTGTCAGGACTGCCGGTAGATGATGGAAAGTGGCTCAGTGAGCTCTTGCACCAGCTCCCTCACCAGCCTTGTATCCAGGTGGGGACCACACAGACAAAGAGGAACTGCAGATATAGCATGTCTTACTACTCCAGAAGGATTTTGAAAGCATCACAGAAGTGACATACAGAAAAAGATAAAAGATAAGTAAGTAAGTAAGTATACCTTTTGACTTTGCATTCTTCTTTAACTAGTTAGCAAATTACATCCATTTTATTTTTCTCTAGAATGATTTCTCTGCACAGTAATGAAAACTAACTCTAAAAGGAGGTAGCTACATTCTAATTGTAAAAACCTCTCTTTCAGGGCAGGCAGGAAGTGGGATGATTTCCAGACATCTGTGAGTCATAGCACGCAAACAGAAGACAGATGGGCATGCTTACTCGGCAGAACTTTTTTATAATTTGGTGTAACTATTCTCTTAGCTTTTTACTTAATTACGTGGACATGAGGTGGAAAGAATAACAGGTCCTAGGATGTTTGACTTGGATTTGCCTTACTTGTACAACTGTAACAGACAAATATTTCAGGATTCCAGAGGCTAGGGCCAGATAAAGCCAGAGATTTAAATAGGCACATGTTTAGGACTCCATTTCTATGAATCACACTTACAAAACATTACATTTAAAAGAGGACTAGAAAAGCTTGGACTCAGTGCTGTTAGTACTAAAAATCTGCTAAAACCCTGTCATTGTAGCTTTAAAATATATTTTTAGTACTGTGTTTCACCAGCCTCAACAGTATCAATCCACCAGAAAGCCATGCATGCATAGAAGAGCTGGAGGCCCAGGAATGTTTACATATTATGATTTTCCATGAGCTGAAAGGATCTGACCAACTGCAGTGGAAATTGCTACCGCCTAACCCTGCCCCAAGCACAAAGTTTTTGGCTTGCAAATGCTCCCAAGAACCTAGGCTGTTACTTAATATCCTATTAGCTAAGAGCAGTATTTTTGTTTTCTTCTCAGTGTGCTGCATGCTCCTCCCAGAAGCACAAAACTAGCTTAGCTCCAGTTTGAGACAAGAAAGGCTGGAACATCCAATAAGAAGTCTACTGGGCAACAGATCCCCTTTCTCCCTTTGGAAGTCCATTCTTAGACATGGTTTTTGTAAGATTTTCTTCTAAACCCAATATCTAAGATGAAAATAACGCAAACAAACAACAAAGCCAAATTACCTATGATTTTTCTGTATTATCAGGTGGTAATAAATTTTGTTATTTGGATGGCGTCTAGGAACAGTGAAAATAGGAAGCCTCAGGACTACAGCTGTGCTATCTTCAGATCTCTTCAGAGACCATCTATTGCATGCTGCAAGGCTAGAGATTTAAATAGTAAAGATTCTTCACAAATCCTAGGTGCTGTAGGAGTTAGAGTTTTGCCATACATAAATACTGCAGAAGAGAAATATAAATACTGCACCTTGGCTAATTTTATGGTCTAGGCTTATTTATTTGGAGTTTGTTGAGTATGCAATCTCAAATGGCTGGCCCACAAATTCCTGTTATCTGTTTTTTAGCCTCTATGAGTAAATAAATCACAGCCTATGAAAAGATTAGCAATGTTTTCTCACTGTTGATAGGTCAGAATCCAATCAGCCAGTGTAGTACTCCAGGTTTCTGCTGGTTAAAAGGCTCTCAAAGACTTAACTGATAGAAATTTTAAGACACATAGTTTCACAATGGAGCAAATCTCCTTCTGAGGGGACGATAAGATAAACTGTAGTGCTTGGTATGGAGCCATTCAGCAGACATTTAGTCAGTACCAGCTGGGACTCAGAAAACAGTCCGTCTTGACTAAGGTTTTGAGGTTTTGCTCTGAAGTATTTTACCAAATCCAGAGCATGTGGAATTCCTGAGAGAAGTCAGGTCCTCCACCCTGCCAGGAGAACATATACTCCACATCAGCTCTACTGATGAGTGAAGCTCTCTGGAGGAAGGGAAGAAAGTTCAATCTTTGTTCAGCCAGAAAGTTCAAACCCCTCCACAGATGCAGCTGGGGGCTGTACCCTGCCCTGCACAGCTGCATCTGGCCTAAGCAGGCAGCTGGGATCTGCCAGTGTAGCAGGAGTGCAGAAAATACTGATGACTAACTAACACTTGCCACTCCCACCCTTGCTTTACTTCCAGTTTGACTTAGACAAGACTGCCCTTTTCTGATATTTTGTCTTGCCATACTCTCAGTCACTTCCAGACAATCAACATCTGACATGTTGATTTTTGTTATTTAGCATTTGATCTTTTGACAAAAGCTAGCATTTGGTCCCCAGCAGGCAGTTTTAGGACAGCTGAAGTGCTGTCTAAGCAATCACAGATGAGCTGGTTATATCACACAAAAGCCTTTTTGTGTCATGACTAATTTCAGATCCTCCCTGTTCCTTATGCAGATTCCAGCCTTGTTCCCTCATGCACAGAGAATTAAATTCTATGTCTACATTTCCTTCTGGTTTCTCCTCTGGGGCACAAATTTATTCAGACAAGCTCAGGAGGCAACAGGAAGACATCACCAACAGCACTGACTACCCACCGTGCAGGACTCCTTTGCATATCAGTGCACGACTGTCCCTGGCACTATAGGGCTACAGGAGCCCACCTACCTCCTACACCTGCAGTCTAAGTCAATGGCCCTCTTTTTCTTTTTATTTTTCCCTTTCCCAAGAAAAGCATCCTGCTAGGACAAACTCTAGATTGCACTCTGCTGCCCACACTGAGATTTTAGCTTTCTGTATTTTCTTGAATGTTATGGCTTTGGTAGGAGAAGCGACACCTAGATTAGGTCACCTAGATCACCTCTGCAGCTCTGTTATCTACAGTGGTCTTGACTAACATCTGCTGAAGGATATTCCTCTTCACGAGTGCAGCAGGGGCTGTTATAGCATTTCATCTGGCCTTTGCACCTCTGTAGCCTCTTCCATGCAAATGCCTGATACTGGTAAGAAAAATCTAAGAGGAGGTAAAGGGAAAGTAGGATTGCCTGCCCTATTTATAGGTTTATTTATTCTCTAAATGAAATTAATGTATACACAGGTGTCCTGTTCCCAGGAAGCCATACTCATTATGAAACAAAATTCAAATATGAATAATTAACCTACTTTATTGTGTCCAACTTGGGGCAAAACAAGGCTGCAAAGAGGGAATAAAAGACAAACAAGTACATAGACTCTAGTGAAACAAAGACTTCACTTCTAGTTTAATTCTGGTGGGACAGCTGGCTTGCAGCTTCTGCTGCTCTGAGTAAATCTGGCAGATCTCTTCACTAACAAAAAGTGCTTTCAGAAGTAAAACTTATTTTGGTTACAGCTCATTACTTACATGTTTCTTTAAATATTTTATGAAAGCAACATCAGGTATGTCAAAAGGGTACTCCTTACAACTGCTCCTGCAATTACAAGGCAAGTCTCCTAGATATTATTTTCTCTTTACTTGGGTAGATGAACTCCTTATGTAATAAACATGCCTTCAATTTCTGAGCATCTGTACTATATTTACCTCAAAGGATAGACATACTCCACAGCAGGACCACAACATATTATGACTCCCAGTCACCCTGATTATGGGATCTCCTGAAAAATCCTGCAACTATCACCCACACTTAAGTTCTCGGGAGAGATGTATATCTGGGTCTTCACCTTACTCAATACAGAAATGGTGCAAAGAGGCACATCTGAAGCCAAGGGGTGGAAATCACTCCCAGGTTCCCCTGGTAGAAACGCAGCTTGGGCAACTATTGATGGATTTTTTTCATCTGTTTGAGAAGAAAGTGCATGTTTTCATGATGATTCAAGAGTCTTTCTGTTGTGCATATTTATCTCCCTACTTTCCCAAAGACAGACAGCAGGAATAACATATAGCCTTGTAATTTGAAGAAATTAATACTGCTTTTTTCAGGAACACTGGAATAAAATCTTTTGCATTCCATCCATTCCATATTTAATAGTAAGGGGGGAAATTGCTGAAGAACCCAAATGTTCTCTGCCAATGTCTTCCCTAGACTATTTTCAGTTTCATCCTGTTGCCTTTGCTCTATGTTTCCTCAGATTGCAGCTCTACATCATAGTACCACTGCCAGTGATCTCGTCTGGTTCCCCATTTCTAGAAAAGAACAAAAGGTTGCCTTGGCTTTGCAGGTGACATGTCAGCTTTTCTCCTCAATATAACACAAGGGCTGACTTCCATCCCCAGAACCTCAGTGACCAAGCCCATGCCCAAAACTCTCAGAGCCTTCTTCTAGAGTGCTCTGAAATCCAAATAAAAGCTGACATTGAATTCTTCTTCCTGATTTTCCCCTTGATAGCAGAGGCTGACTTCACCCAGCCAACAGCAGGAACACTGCCTTAGCCCTGTCCTCATCTGAGATGTATTTAAGCAACCAGTCAGCTGCTTTGAACAACACAATGTTCAAAGCAAAGAAAATATTTTCAATTATATGCAAGATCCACACAAATAATTAGAGAAGTATAATCAACATGAAAAATTCACTCTGAATATGACTGTTTGAGTATGTACCAAAGAAAACAAAATCAAAATTATAGATATCCTAGCACAGAATTTATAAGAGAGATACTGAAACAATCCAGCCAAGCACTGTGGGACTTGCCTTGGAGCTAAAGATCTGAAAATGTTTGGTCTTTAAACTAAATATTTTGTGACCGAGTGTTATTTGGGAGCAGCTTTGTTTGTAAGATTCACAACAATTTAAGAAGAAAGGTGCAATAGCTTCAGGCTGTAATTCAGTAATTTTTTCCTACAGTTCCTTTTTCAAACTGCATTTAGTCAAAAGATTACAAGTCCAGTGCAGAGGGGGAAAAAAAAGGCACAAAAATTTTCAGCTTCAGTTGCTCACAGCACAAACTATGCTGACCTTTTCCAGACAATTACATAAACCAGCAATGATAAGCAGTAGGGATCCCTATTAAAATACAACCCACAGCTTTTGTATGTGTGCATGCCTTCTTTTTGATCCACAGTTACTGGCTACACAAAAGAAGATTTTATGAAGAAAAACAACAGATATGACAAATTCCAGCAGAAATCGACTTCCAAATATGAGCA
The DNA here is from genome assembly GCF_021018805.1 of Prinia subflava. Classification (NCBI taxonomy): domain Eukaryota; kingdom Metazoa; phylum Chordata; class Aves; order Passeriformes; family Cisticolidae; genus Prinia; species Prinia subflava. The sequence goes on along the minus strand of NC_086249.1, from coordinate 72,684,972 downwards.
GCAAGCATAATGACAGCTGAATCCATCATTTGCTTAATTCACCAGGGATGGTCTGAGGCATTTTTTATCCTTCATATTCAACTCAAACTAGGCATGCCAGTAAAACTCCATTCATCTGTTTCATGAGTCATAAGCATCTTTGTTCTGTGCGCTTTGCTGTTTCCTCTATCTGAGGGTGTAGAATGTGCTTTGTTTAAAGTTTCAGCTTGGGTGTAAGTTCTCTCTGGCAGAGTGCATGTGCCCTACCCAAAAGACCATTTTCCTTTACCACATACTGCTGCAGCTGAAATTAGCTGAAAAACCTCAGGCAGGAAATCCCTTAACATGAACTATGGAGTTGTGCTTCCTATTGCTCATTCATTGTGCCTGCTGGAACTCCCAGTTCCTTTTTTCCCAGTCTTTGTAAAGAAATGGAAATAACTGAGCAGGTCTTAGATTGATTGCATTTTAACATGAGGTGTAGGCAGTTGTATCTAACAAAGAATATAACTAAATCTAGCATGAATGTTGCCTTATTGGATCACCAATACAGCAATAGTGGTTGGGAAATTAGTTGTGGTGGGTTTTCATTTGCAGAAAGCACCTTTCTGTGGGAAAAGTGCAGCAACCTTTCCTGCATAGTTTGGAGGAGATCAGGTACCAGTTCATGGCTACTCCTCTTGACTTCTCCAGCAACAGCAGGCCTTTCTCAGACATTCTCCAAACAGTGTTTAAGGATGGCAGCGTAAATGAATGATCTTTGCTTCTTGAAAACAAGTTCAAGAACACAATAAAGAACTCATGGCAACATAAAAATGCATCCTCCTCTCAGTGCAAAAAAAGAAAAAAAAATCCAACTTAAGCTTCTGAAGGAATATACTTCTGAGGATGTATAGGTAATCATTTTCTTCCACTCTTCCATTCTCTACTAAGGCATATTTCTGAGCTCTAAAAAAGCTCCACACAAAATGAATGATATTTAAATAATGAAGGGTCTGAAAGCCATATGCCTGAGAATTTGATCAAGTTGATATCAAGTGTTGATTTTTACCTTCCCACATGATAAACTAGAACACTTGAAAAAGGATGTAAAAACTTAAGTGATGTAAACCTTATCTAATTAAACTTAAACAGTATTAGGTTTTGTTTATATAGCAAATAGTTGTGTGTATCAATCTCATCTTCTATACTTTAAAATCCTTTGTACATTGTACAAATGCTTAATTGAACAAATGCTGAGTGCAGGGGAGAATACAATATAGGTTAAATTGTGAATTACACTGGTATTTAAACATATTTGGAAACTTACAGGAAACTTCAGGAGTGGTATAAAAAATAAAAATTATATAAATTATTATTTGTAATTAAAGGCAAAGAGGTATGTGCAAGAACAGCATAAACTTGACATTCAACTGTTGCCAAAACTGGTGTGCTGAGCTGAGTTTTTCTTAAATCCCATTGTGCTGAGTTTAAAAAATTCACTGCAAAAGCACTGGGTGAGAACAGAACTTGTTGGGTCAGATGCACGTTTGTCACCCTCTTAATGCATCCTCTCCTGCCCAGCATTACTTCTGAAGCAGAAAATTCATTACCATAAGACAAATAGATAAACAAATCTTGATTTTCCTTCTCATTAGCCATTTTTAAGATGTGAAGACCAAGGCTGGTGAGTAGAGTTAATGCAGCAGAGAAAAATGCTGTGAAACCTGAAGGTGTTTCAAAAGATTTTCAGCTGTGCATAAGGCAGTAGAGATTCTTCTACCTCCTTTTCAGTGCTCTTCAGAAAGTGGTACGGGAAGCTATTGTAGAAAATGGCTGGCAGAGCAGGGAGGAAACCTTTGCACAAAGTTAAGCCTCTGGAAATCAATGGGTTGTTGTTGCTATGTCAGACAAACAAAACACTGCAAACATCTGCTTTTTCTGGTGGTATCAGTTTCATGATGCCAAGTCCCCCCAGCACCAGAATGTAACACAGCTCAGTGTGCTGCATGCTCCTGCTCACACAGCCTCTGCAAAGATGTTGCCATAAAGCTTTGGTCAGTTTTTCACCTGTTCTAATTTCAGCTGTGCAGGCTGAAACGTATCCTTCCTGGTTCTGTATCCAGGAAGACAGAAATTACGTTTATGCTACCTGTGGTTTGTTCAAGTAATTCAATGCATCTGCACTGGCTGTATCCAAGGTCAGCACCAGGCACATTTTATCTTGCTAAAAAAAATCAGAACTAAATTTTGGAAGTTTCAAGTCAGTCCACATGTAGAGCTATGGGAGGAAATTAGAAGCAGAGATTCTGGTGTTTCAAGATCACAAACCAGTAACAGAAATAGAAATCTCAGTTTGTAATCTCCCTATTTGCATCACTAAACAATCACTGCCTTTGCTCAAAATGTGGAAAGTCCTCTTTGAACCTTTATGCAAACCAAAAATAATTTTGTATATTCTGTACTCTAATATAGAAGAGGTCTGTAAGACTGGGCTACTTTAATTATAAAAAGACATTTTACTCCTCATAATCACAGTGCCTCACAGAATATTCACAGAGAGAGGCTAAGGCCACCCTTCTCTACCTTTCTGCAATGTTCATCTAAACCACAGGCCACAGCTGTCCCCAGTGTGCCATTACATGGCAGTCTGCTGTAGGAACCCATGCTAACAGGATGCATTTGGAGGGAAGGGTAAAAATATATATTTGGCACACAAAGCACAGATGTGAGCACACAATTAGCTCTTACTAATAAGCAGGAAGAAACTAATTATAGAGTTCTGTAGTATTTTGTACCTTTAAAAAGATTCTCCACTGCACATATATCAGCAGATGCTAACTAGAACTGGGGACCATCTATAATAAAATACATAATTATGGTAGAAATGCTCTTTACAGATCTATAAACTTTACTGCCCTTCTGAGATACAAGATATGATCAACTGATGTGTTCCACTTCCTTATCTGGTTTTGAAGTACTGAAGACTGTCACTGCACTTAACAGTGCAGGCTGAGCATAACAAACCATCCCAGTCATTAGGGTTTGGCAACAAATGAGATGCAGCGTAGTCAGTAGCAATGCAAGACCTCATCAATATACATTTGTGCTTTTGATCCCTTCTCCACATCTGATATCACTATGTAGTTTTAGCTTCTTTTAAATCTTGGCAAGCATATAGCTTCAGATTTTACATTAGAAGGCTGCAGGGGAAGGGTCTGCAGTTAATCTCACTCTCATCATGTTCTCCTCTCTGACTTCATAGCACCAGACATAGCTGGAGGTGCTTAACATTAAAGTTGTGGTGAATTCCTTTGCTGACTCCTGTCTAGTGCTTTCAGCTTACAGCAAGCACAAGTCTAACATACTTTTCCTAATACCCAGATACAGAAGAAGGAGACAAGGAAACGAAATGGAATAGTATCTGTGGAAAAGAAGGTAAAGTAATGATAAGAATAGCAAAGAATAATAACTGAGGTTTTTAAACCTGGCAATAACAAGCCCCACAAGTGAAAATCTGGCTCTATCAGGACAAATAAGACGTCATTCCAATTTCCCACTCCACTCCCGGAAAAAAAAGGCAAGAGGATTTTCTGTCATTTGTTTAAGCTTTCTGATAGTGCTCAGGGCACTTAAGAAAACAGCAGCGTAAAAATAAATGAGTCACAAAAATGGATGTGGGAATGACAAATGCATGAGCTATTTTTCTCAAGTGACGCCTGCTTTCCACGTTTCTTACATTCTGTGGAGAAGTTATTCACAGCTAGTGTTCCCGAGGCAGGAAGAGTTATGCTAGTTTGTTTTATGAACTCAAATTTTATGTGTTCAAATGGAAAATTCTGTATTGTTTGACTTAACGGCTTTTCTTAAATTTCACAGGCAGGAAAAGGGGGTCTTCCAGCTGTGTGGTTTGTATTTCACATACATACCAGTTTCCCATTTTGCCTTGTATTTATCTTTTTTTTTTTTTAATTTTGCAATGCAGTAAAATTTAGACAGTCAAGGACATTATGATTTTACTTTAGAAAGCTGCACTTACTTATTTTCTTTAGATAATAAGTGGAAGATATTATAAAGATACAGTTGTGAATGTTCTTGATAAGAATTAAAGTGTAGACCTGCCTCTCTAGATCTCAGCATTAGCAACAAAACCACATATAAATATATATATTTTATTAATAAAATATCCTTTAAGGGAAAAATAAAAGAAAACTTTAATTATTCAGCCTTACTAAGTGCCTTTCTGTTATATATGCTTTTATTTTGCATGCAAAGGAAGAAAGGTAGAAGTGAAAAGGAAGCAAATAATTAGTAGAGAATTGGAGGAAAAACTATTTCCCCCTGTAGTATGGAGAAAACCCCCAACCTACAGTTTTACTCTTGACCTTCAACTAAATTTAAATCACAAGTTTAAAAAAAAAAAAAAAAAAGTCTAAATATCAATCAACTGATTAACTTGTGCAATATATTATCACTCCCTGAAAACTGAGTCATATAATAATTTTAACTGCTTTTGATTTCTTCTCAGCTGGACCACAATATCAATATCAGCAACTTCTGAGCTCTCTGCTTTCTCCACCCAGATAAATATCTAGACTTCCCTATCATCCTTCCTTCCACCACTCTGGTACAGACTGCATGGAAAATGATACTAACAGCCCTCCTCTGGGAGCCAAACTCAGGAACCCAACTAATTTTCACCAACAAGGTGCACAAGAACAGACATGTATTTCTGTGTCATGATCTGGAAAAAAGCTCTCTGGGCTGAGGAGGGAACCTCACGAGCTGGCTGATCATGCAGCACAAAGACACTGAGTGTCATCTGCTCCTAAACAGATGATGAGATAAACCACAACAAAGATCCCAAAGCAGGAAATACACTCAAATGCTGAAAATTATTTTTGAAAGGAGAATTTTAAAATTTTCAAAGAGAAATAAGAATTATGGTTTCCTAGCCATCTTTTCAAACACCTACCCCATTAAGAGGACTTTTGACTATTCAGATTCATTTGTTCCTCAGACCATGCACGACTAGCAATGTGTTTAGTTCTCTTGTGCCTGACCTCACATAGCTTCTGGGTATTCCCATATTTAAAGCACTGCAAGTTTCTCACAGCCATTTTTCATTCATGTTTATAACTATGTCTTTTCTATAACAGTGTCTTCCTATCTTTGTGAACAGCCACCAAATGAAACATCTTTCCCAACACATACACGACTTGAGTTTTCTTTTGGTCACTGAGTCTGTAGCCAGGATATGCAGATACAAAGACCACTGTCTTTCAAATTGTGCTTGGGCTTGAAGCATAAATTTAAAAGCTTAAATCATAGAATGGTTTAGATGGGAAGGAATCTTAAAGACTATTCAGTTCCAACCTCTTGCCTTGGTCAGGGACACCTTCTGCTAGATCAGGTTCCCCTAGACTACCCCTTGTTCTCTCCCTGACAGAGTGTTCTTCCCCCTCTTTCCTATAGCCCCTTTAAGGCTAAAGGCAACAACAGTATACTTCATAACATACTGGAGCAGCTGCAACACAGGACTAAAATAGTTTATTCCTGTCAGGCTGTAGATAGCTGAAGTTGCCAACAGCATTTGCCACAGCATTTTAATGAAGGGGATCTAAGCAAGGAATACAGAGATGGTTTTGTTTTATCAGTGGAGCTCAAAAGATTTTGCCCTGATGTGATGAATCTTGTGTGCATATATACAAGTCATTATGAACAAAATGCCTGCACAAATGAATGCTAAATTCTTGCCATATTTGTCAGATCTGCTGGCTTCTTTCAAGAATTCAGCTACACCCTCACTGTGTTTACGAAACTGAGCAGTCACATAACTCATCCTACATAACAGAGGTGGAGGTACAGAAGACAACAAACCATAGAAGAATAATCAGCATTCATTAAACCTTAGTTTCATTCCCTGTTCTAAATTAGGGTTTTTTTAACCCTAGCCATCAGCACAGCACATAACCTGGGATTATCTCATTGGGAATTCCTAAATTCTGGTCATTTTCGAGTTCATACAGTTGGTATCAAACTAAAAGCCCCTCAAGGGCCACGGATCCACCTGACGTCCCTGGTGCCTTGTGGCCCACACTGCAGGAGGCTGCAGCTGCATGGATCAGAGGCCATGCAGGACAGAAAGCCCTAACAAGCCCTGGTTACACTGTGATGCATCCCTGAGGCAAGAAGGAGTGGAACACAGGAGTGGCATGTACGACTGCTTCCTTCCATTCTTACGGGAAGGATGTTTTAGGAAACTTGATTCTGAAACAGTGAGACATGAAGACTTGAAAGGAAGATTTTCAAGAATAAAGGAACCTTCTCCCTTTTTTTTACTGTCTAGACAATGTCAGTACTGGGAATACCACAAACATTGCTCTGTTATTGAATATGAAGGCATTCCAATTCTGTTTTACTTCTTGTGAATATAACAGTTTATGACAATGAGCTATTTTTCCTTTGAGGAGAAAATGCAAATTGGGAACAAAAGCTCTAAATAGGAAATGTTTAGAAGATATGGCAAATGGCAGCAGTACTTGAACAACTAAAACATATACTCACATACTCCTCTTTTATAGAATAAAAGACTTCTAATATATGTCAGGAGTGCCAAAATCACATCCACTTAGACTTGGAAGGATGCAGCTCAATCAAACAGTATAAACTGAATGTGGCACTCATCTGTTTAAAACTGCTTCAGTCAGTTTTCTCTTTCCTTTCTCTCTGAAGATCAGAGACATGCAGAAATTTGTATCAGGAGAAATAACATACAAAACCAGCATAAAGTTACCATCTTAAAATTTAATTATTTTGTTCTTGAAACAAAAAGAAAGAAAAAATTGGATATCAGAGGTTTTTCAAAAGGAACAAACATTTCAGTACTAAATACGTCACTTTGCCAAAAAGAGAGAAAAGGTATTCCAGATTTTCTTTCCAGTAAGTCAAATATTTACATTACATAAAAATGACTTAAAATACTCAAAGTTTGATTGTAAAATGAAGAGATAGAAGAAACAGGTTTCAAAAGATATGTAGTGAACCATGAAACCCCAATGTCTGTAGCTGAATACAAAGACAAGTTTATACAATTAGCATAAAACTGAAACGCTATTAGACAAATCAAATGCTCCTATCAGCAAAATACCTACTCTACTTTCCTTGGAAAAACTTATAGCCAGGCTTAAAAGTCTTTAACTTAAAAACAAGCAAACAAACCCAAAAAACCCAAAAACACTAAAACAATCTTTTCACTATAATTTATAAGCCTGTGTAGAGGTCTAAACCATCTACTGCTACAACCAGACTGCTTTCAGAATTTACACTAGACTAGATATTTCTAGCTCATATTTTATGAAGAAAAACTGCCATAAATGTCTCTCCAGATACCAAAAAGCTCAACTGACTAGAACTCAGTGAACATACTGTAGTCTAACAAAACAGGAGTTAAAGAAAAAACATGTTAAAAGTTGTTGCTACAGGATTTGTTTTTTTAAAGGTGTGTATGAAAAGCAATATCTCTCTGTTTCAGATAAAATACCATATTACTAAGAAAATACTTTTAAGAGATATAAATTATTTCATTGATCAATAAACTGCATTTTCTCTTACAGAATGGCATCCATGTCATAAAATAACAGTTACTTTATAAACACCTTTTTGCCTAATGTCCCTTCAAATGTAGATCAGTATGCAGAAAAAATTATCTAAAAATCGTACTTCCTTTTATGAACTGTTATGAAAAAGTATGTAATAGACTTTGGCCATAGAAAGGTATTTGGATAGTTACTGAAAGATAAAAACCAACAAAACAAAGTACAAAAATATGTGGGGAGAATCTGAAAAGGAAATAATACCCAGCTGGTATTTATAGTGGGAGAAATGAGCTGAGCTTTAGAGGAGATGGGCTCTCAGTTGCATAGACCTTGGTGCCAAAGTATGAAAGCCAGTCCTGAAAATCATGTAAGCACACTACAATTTTTGTTGCTACTGGAGGGAACAAGAGGTGCCAGCAGAAAGAGGACATTTACTGCAGGAAAAGCTCAGGGTGGTCAAGATCAGGTAATTTGCAGTTGTTCAGAATCACCTGCAAAAATTCCTTTCTGAAGCGCTATTTGTTATCAAGCAGCTGGTTTTAGAGGAATCGAGTTTGCTTCCTTGGGAAGAAACACCTAGGCTGCAGTATCTTAATGTCTCTCCTGTCCTGCAAGGCAGAGAGCATCAGAAAATAGCATCCAAGGGAGAGCCAGCAGAGATTCTGGAGGCTCTTTGGACTCTTGCTCATTCTGAATATAGCTTTAGAATTGGGAATACTACTGTCACTCTTTTTTACAAAACCCAAAACCTAACCAAACGAAACCCAAACAAAACTGAATAGTCTTTACAATTTGTTACTAAAGATCAAATAGGGCTTAACTATGTTTTTAACAAGTTCATTATACTTAATCCTTTTTAAAAACATCATGACTGTGTTGACTGACTATACCATATCAGATTGTTTGTGGCCCTAAAACTTCACTTGCTGATAAGATATTACAGGAAACTTTGCTGGTGGAACTAGCCCCTTCTCATAGCTCAATATGAAAACATTTGGAGAAAATAAGGTGTTACATGTTTGATTTTAATTTAAAAGTATATACAAATGTAAACATTTATAGCCTCACAGCGAGAAGAAACCTAAACATCAGAGCTCATGCTTCAATAGATGCCGTGACAGAAACCAGAAATTAAACCCTGCCCTTCAGTTTGATTTCCGAATGAGTAAAAAACATGAGATACTTATGGCAAATACTCTTCTAATACATGCTGTTAGATGGAGCCATGGCATCAGCACACCCAAACACACTCCTTGGATGTGTGTTCTTAGCCTCAGAAACATTGCATTTGAAATATAATTATTACAGTGTATTGGCAGATTCTGGTGAATTGTAAAAGCAAAAAAGGCAACATATTTTCTAGGATTATTTTTGTGCTCACACCAATTTTATAGCAGTAACTGAACACAAACATGATTCAAAGCATAGTTTGCCAGTCCTGCCCATCTCCTTTCTTTTTTCCTTAGTGCTTTGTCCATCTGCTTCACCATCCATGCACAGTGGCTGTGGCCCTCTGATTGCAAAGCATGTCCCTGAGGAACAGAGCAATAAGTTTTTAACTGCACCATGAAGATCTGATTTTTAGCAAACAAAAATCTATTTGTCTTTGCTTCTTTGGACATCTGGAAAGCTATCGTGTTTCTGGCAAGGCTGAAAACTCATAGGTAAAAGGGGAAAAAAATTAGGGTGAGGCAGTAAGAGAGCTACAAGGATCTTACCTCAGAAGAGGAATTGGGGGAAACTGAGAAGAAAGAACATTTACCTTCATAGCTCAGAGATAGCTCTTCAGCTGTGCACACCACAGATTTTTTTTCCAAGTTTGAACAGTTTCACCTGGGTTTACAATTTCCAGCCTTCATTGTGATGCTCTATAAAGACACATTTTTCTTCAGGTCAAACCACAGACCATGCATATCTTTTAAAGCTAATGTTCTTTAGAAATAAGCCATATGGTGTGGGATTGCAATATGGCAACTTTTTCTCCTACCACAGCATCTTCAGATCAGAAAAAATACCCACGCTGTCTGCAGAGACTTCCTGGTAGAGGCTATGGACAGTACAGAGAGAGTAAAAGACCTGCTAGGACAACCATTGCAGGCTGGGCAAGACAAAGATAGGTGCTACTGGAAGAAGTGAGTTTCAGATTACCACTATTACTCACACAATAGGAAAACCAGCCTTATTACAAAATGATTTTGATTTTTCACAGATGAGTTGGCTTTACATGTGAAACAACAAATTCTAATCAAGTCCACACATAGAAGGGCTGGTAACAACAAATTGGGAACCACATTTTCACAAAATATCAGTGAAATTTTCAGATCGTAAGATTAGTAAAATTGACAAAAAAATTACCAGATATTTATAAATTTGGAAAATTTATTAGCCATAAAGTGGCTAGTGCCACCTAGTTGTGCCCCTGCTTCAAGGATTGGACCAAGTGGAAAACAGAAGCTGTAAAGTGTACAAAGTGTAGTTATTTCATGTCTGTTCTAACAGGAAGTTGCTTTTACTTCATTTGAAGAAGGCAGCTTTGATGAAGAGTAATTCTGGCAACAGGAAGCTACAGGGCCCTGTTCTGACATGGTACTATCAGTGAGATAATTAGGTTTTCTCTGTTAGCTCTGCAGTTCTCAGGCAAGCGGAATGTTTTGGTATGGTTTGATTAAATAAGTGTGCAGTAGTTTAAGGAGTCCCAATGCATGTTCTTTTTGGCAAGGGACCAGCTTCTTAGGTGATTCTTAACAACAACCATAAACACTCTGTTAAAGGACATTCTTTCAGCAACATTAATAATTTCCTGTGTATGTGCACATAGCATTAATGGCAAGATCCATACTGATGGATCACACAATGCATGTCCATGTATTCAATCTCACCTTCTAGGCTTAGAGTCTGGCAAAAATGGGAGCTGCTAGCTACTACATAATGTTGACTTCAATACTACTCCTGCAAAAAGCTTAACCTTAATTTAAAACACAGTAGAATTTTAAGTTTTAATTTTTATTAAATTTTAATTTTTATTAGTACAGTTAAACATAAACTCTTCTCTGCCATAGAGTAAATCTAAAAATAAACTGATTAGACACTGTCAAAAAAAAAAAAAAACAAAAAAACATCCATCAATTTATGAACTGATGACAATGATTTGACATTCCACTTTTCCAGCTGGCAAGGTCCTGCAAATGCTAAATAACAGATATGGACCTCTCTGAGGAAAGTATAGGTCTATGGCTACTGAATCCAAGTCAGCTGTACATAACCAGCTACCTTCTAAATCACTCTGTGCGTGTCACTATTGTGTTTATTATCTAGTCAATAACCAGAGGATACCTGGCAATTGAACAGCCAGGATTTGGGGGCAGTATATTTTTCGTACATGCCCCTCAACACAGCTCAGCGTACGTGTCAAATACAAACCTCAAAACTATTTTCCTCTGACTAAAGAAAAAGCAAGCCCGCCATAGACAGCATTGTTAGGTGTCCCGGTGTGTTTATTGTTGGGTAACTTTCCCAGAGGAAGAGCAATGAAAGGGAGTGCCCGGGTTAAGAGAGGGCAGCAGTTGAGCACCTGAGCATTCATCTCTGCTATTAAAACCTGGGAGCAGCGTTTAAGCCCCGTAGCCTCTTTTCGGCGCCCCGTTCGGTTCGCAGGCAGGCTGCACGGCAGCACTCAGTGCTGAGCAATACGACCAACGCCCCTGCGGGCCCACAGTGAACACCCAGCTGCAGGAGGCCCCGGCAGCCGGGTCCCGGGGCTGTCCCACCCCCGCCGCGGGAAGGAGGGGCCCCGGGGCGCGGCGGCCCGACAGCGCTGGGGCGTGCCCGGGCCCGGGGCGGTGCCGCCTTTGCCGCCTCTGGAGCAGCAGCGGCCGTGCCGGGAGTGGCTGTCGGGAAGGCCGTGCAGTGTGTCTGTCAGTGAGTTTGTGGCACGGGCAGCCATGCGGCCCTGGAGGCTTCTTCTTTTTCCGGTGCTCCTCGCCGTCCTGGTCTCCGTCAGAGGTGAGGAGGGCTGGGAGCGCTCCCCTGCCCTGAGCCCCGGGGGCGGCGGCCGAGCGCTGCCGCTCCGCACGGGGCCGAGGCAGCGGTGCTGCGGGGCGGCCAAGCGGTCCTGAGAGGGGGCCGGGCGGGTCCCCGGCTAGCCGTGTTTGTCCGTCTGTCCAGACCGGGGTCCAGACCGGGGAAACGGAGCTCTCGAGCTCTCTCCCTCCAGCTTTTTTTTTTCTTTTTTTTTTCTTTTTTTTTTTTTTTTCCTCCTTCTTCTTTCTTATTTAACTCGCTAGAAAATTCCCGCCTTGCGCACTGGAGGCTGACTGGTTTATCATCTGCGGCGAATAGGCAGTCCTCGCCCCAGTAGGGCCCTTGGGTGCAGGGTGGTCCTCGAAGGAGGTTCGAAGAGGGTTTCGGGTCCTGGGGAGCTCGGCTAGAGCGCAGCTTCCATTTTAGGAAAGAAAGCGGAGTTACGGCAGTCCCAGGGCATCGATAGTTACTCACCAGAAAGTCTGCTGTCACACGACAGCGTTTAAAAAATAATTCTGGTAAAACCGCGGCGTGAAACACACTGGTATGTTTTCTAAGAAGCTTCTCGTTGCTTCAGGGACGACTTTACTGAAATCTGATCAAAAAAGTCTGTATGTAATAGCACATTAGTATTTGATAAAAAGAAACAGTTAGGGTTGGAGAAAGTAGTGAAGTCCCCAGTAGGGAGGGTTTTTTTCCAGGCGGAGGAGTGCTGAACTGCAATATGAGTCCAAACTGTCATTTCCCATTTGTATGACTTGGTTTTTTTTTCAGGTACTTCATAAAAGCGACACCTCAAATCTTAAATGTCTACTTCACTGTAAAAGAGAAGGAAAAAATGCATGTTCCTAACATTGAGTGGAAGCTGTAGATAGTGCACACACGATACCAGATAAGCAGTTTGACGGCAAGGCTGATTGAATTCAGTTGTGTTGTGGCCCTATTGTGGTCTTGATTTGCAGGTTGTAGAAAAGCTGAACTCTTGGAAAAATAGTACAATTTTACAGAAACCACCTTTAAAACTGATAGATGACTCAGGCTGCTTACATTTGTCATCTTACTACTGGTGTGGAAAGCTTTCTCCTCTACTTGTGCATGCAGTCCTCATGATCATGGACAGCAAGATCTTTGCTGTGATGCTCTTAACACATGAAAGTATTTGGGGTGACTGAGAAACAGTCTTCCTAAACTGTTTGCCAAGAGGTATGGAATTGAAAAGAGATGTCTGGATTGTGTTTTACTGAAAGGAAGGTGCACAACAACTGCCTCTAAGGGATTTTATTTTTAAATTCTGAGGAAAATGATACTAGAGTTTAAGCTAATAACTTTTAGAAAGCCGGTTAATTTATATGAGTAGTGGTTAATGTCAATAATGCAATCTGAGTAGATAGGTTATAATTAGTTTGGACACTTTTTCCTTAAACAAAATGTGTAAGAATTTGAGAACTGCTGAGAATGTCAGCCTGCAGAGGGTGGGGCCCTCCAGGGGAATTTCAGATTTGTGCTCATTCAGTTGTAAATGACAAAAGCAAAACGTGAATTACATGTTTTTGAAAAACTTAATTTCACTGTTGGTGGGCTGTCTGTAGTCTGAATTTTATAGAACTGCTATAGTAAGTTAAGGGTCTTGCTTTATCAGCAGTTCAGCTGTCATGCAATTGTGTGGAGTTGAGTGGTTTCACTGGGACTGCCTACTTTGATGATTCAAGCAATCAAATCTGTACTCTGGACTGATGACTTCATACAGGATCATCCATCTTAGGCACAGGAAAGTTGCCAGTGTTAAATCAATATTCAAAATATCAACAAGGATTTGAATCTATTATTAAGCAAGGGTGAACTGTGTTATTTTAGCTTAATTAGAGAAAGAGCTCACAGTTTTAACTTCAGAGCTGCTATTTAAGTGTTATTTTGTGTGTCAAGTATGAACTTTGCCAGCCTGGCAAAGCTGGAATTGAGATACCACTGGGGCTATATCCATAGGAAAGTTGAATGCATGTTTTTATATCACCAGTGTCTATAGGCAGAGTGACAACATGCCCCTGGTGAGGAGCGGGATCTCTGTTTCTCTCCATCCTTCTTTTGGTCTGGTGCCCATTGAGGGCTGCACAGAGAGATTCAGCTTGATAAGTCAGCAAATGACTAATCTGCATTGAATTTGCTCTGCAGAGTGTTTGATGGGTGTTCCTGCCAGCACAAGGGAGTGGCAGGGCATAGCATGGGAGAGTGGAAATGAGGTAGGGGCAGGAGGCTTCCTGCTGTGGCTGGCTGTGACGTGTGAGACCAACTCAGCCATCTTATACCTGCAAAATCATCAGGTTAGCCCGGTGTCTAATGTGAGGCCTGTTGTTTTCAAAATACAATGCAGCATGACTTCTGTACAATGTGTATGAAGACCATAGCAGATGAAGAATCAAACAAACGAAAAAGCCTTTCATGATACTCCCATACATGGACTTTATTATCTTAGAGGTCTAAACCAGCCTCAGTGATTCTCTGTGATTCTGTGCATGACGAGCAGCAAAAAACTGCTGCATTCAGACACAAGGCTCAAAAGTCTCTCTTATCTGCTGTAGAAAGATCAAGGCATTAGAAGCTGTCTGTTTACTGAGGACCTGGAGTTTGGGCAGGGATATATGATTTAAGTATCTGTTGGAAGAACTGGGTAGAGCTTGTTGATTGAAACACAGCTGCCACAGGACAACTGGAGGTGAGCAAAATACAGCCTGGAAAATGAGGTACCCGTGTGTTAAGATCAGTAGCCTGGGGTGAAGTGCAGGTGGAGATCTCTTCTTTCTAAGACCTCTGTAATTAGAGAGCCCAGGGCAAGGGAGGGAGACATTTGTGCTCCTGACTTCTTGCTGAGGCAACTCAGTGTTGAGAGAGATGACTAGTTGGATGAAAGATGGTGAAATGATCCTGTCTGTAATCCAGTAGATGGAGCTTTCAGCTGGGACAGGGAGGTGCTGCAGGGACTCCTGGAGACTGACTTCTGCTTTGTGGGCTCTGGAGTTGTTTGCCTGTTCGATCTGATTTTAAAAACCCTAACAAAACCAGTATTTAGCCAACAAACCACCACATAGTTTTCATTTCAGCAGCAGTGCTAGAGTGCATACATGGCAGCATGAACTTTAAAAATGCAGCACTTGTTTCGCCATCTATTTTCTCTAATGTGAAACAGCTAATAATTTTTTATGTGGTGTTACATAAAATGGCCACTGCACTGTTATATCAAAATGATGTCACTGCAACAATCCTTAGGTTTTCCTTAAGCTGTAACTCTTAGTTACAGTAATTTGACTTGGCAAGAGTTAGGTGTGACTCAGCCTACTGCCATCTAGCCAAGACCAATTTCAGTATTTTCCTGATGTTACTCTGGTTCATATGATTGGGTCGCCTGTGCTCGAGACTGCTTTAACTCTTGCTGTCTTCAACTTCTCATTGCAATCATCTTGAATTTCATCAGGTGTCAGCTGTGTTAGAAAATGCAATGATAGTAGTAGTCAGTGGTTAAGATCATTTTGGCAGGAGCATTCCACTTTCTTCTAGCCTTCTGCAAACTGCTTTTGCATGCTCTGGCACAGGAACCTGCTCTTTGGAGTATAGTAAAAATCTTTTAGGAGAATGTTATGAGCAAAACAGTCTCAGCTCATGGAACTTCTACTTAAATTAGTGTACTGTCAGTTAGTGCAAACTTCTAATCATGGGTTTGAGAACTGAGAGAAAAAGAATTGATCTGTCAAGCCCTAAAGGACCTCCCTCTTCCCTACTTTAATTTTAAGCCCAAACAACCCTACCCACTCTATATCATCTTCCCTGGTTTCCACTGCAGGTTATGCTCAGCCCATCTTCTGCTCCTTTGCTGGGGTAACATGCGGAGCAAGAAGGTTGCAATGTGCTTAGTGGTGTCTTTCTGCTGCTCCTTCATGCTGATCTTCCTCTGCTCCTCTTTGCCCTTCTGTGTCCCACCCACTATGAGGGTCACTTGTGGTCCCTCAGGGCTGTCAGTGTTCTGTTGTGGGTAGCCGTGGTGTGAGTGGCCACGTTCCCTCAGAGGTATCTTTGCCACAACACCTCCAGGATGGCTTCTGTTGGCGTGGAACCTCTGCTGCCCAGAGCACATCTACAGCCACGTGTTCCCTCTCCAGTCTCCCTCTGTGAGTCTCAAACCATGTCTTCTTGTATCTCCCGTTCTTGCCGGCTGACTCCCTATGTGTGCTCCAGCAGGAGTACTCTGTGCTCCTGAGACCAGTTGAAGGTTGGTTTTGATGGGGTTTAGGATTTTAACTTCTGTTTCTTTCCCTCATGGAATTTTGTCCCATCTGCCACTAAGAAACCATAACTACTGATACCTAGGAGATATGAAAGAGGTTTCCACAGGAAGGGTGCAGCTGGCTGCTCTCTTAGCTGGGGGATTTCTCCTGGAGGGTCAGAGATACCATGAGAATCGGGCTGGGGAAAAAGGGGCTGGGGTGACTCCTAGCCCTCTTGCTCTCTTGACTTTGGAGGAGGATGGTCGAGCTTTGGAGGATGCTGCTTGGTGGGGCAATTCACTGCCAGAGCCCAGCCCTGCCTGGTTTTCTCCTGCCATGGAGAGCATGAGAGGAGCCATTGAACTGGGACCTTATTGGCACACTGCCGCACTGGAAAGAACCCTTGCGATCTGCTTGGGTGGCCCAGGGGGAAAAAAGAAAAGAAGCGGAAAGACCTCAACGCTCTCCCCCTTCCTGAAGGGTGTGTCTCCCTGGCTGCATAGGGCAGCTGCTGCAGAGGAGCCGCTGCCCAGTCCTGCTGCTTTCTGCTGCTGCCTGGGGCTTTTTCGCTGCACTCTAACCCGCACCCCCTGCCTGCTGGGACACCCCATGGCGCCTGCAACAGCTGCAGAGTTTGTGTTACCTCTTGCTTGCTACCCCTTTCTGCCATCCAGCCCACCCACCATGATGGCGTGAGGGAGAGGCGGCCGAGCCCGCGCCACAGCGCCCCCTGCAGGCGCGGGGGAGTGCACGGCCCCGCGGTGCCCAGTGCGGGGCGGCAGCGCCCCTGGGGGCCGTGAGCGGAACTGCAGCGAGGGGAAGCACTGCGGCCGAGAAGGGCTCATGGGTTTGTGGCTCTGGTTGTGGCTGCTGGTGTGGTTGTTTGTTTGTCGGGTTATATATATACACTAGTAAAGGAAGAACTGTTATTCCTTTTCTTGTATCTTTTCCTGAAATCCCCTTAATTTCAAAGTTATAATAATTCAGAGGGAAGGGGGTCATATTCTCCATTCCCGCCTCCCTTGGTAGACACCTGTCTTTCAAACCAAGACAGCTGTGCGCTAGCAGTGTCAGTGCCACTGTGACATGATTGTAAGTGGCACAGGGCAGTTCACGGCCTCTTCCCAGACAGGGCAGCCTGCTGCTGAAACCCTGCCAAGTTCATCTCCTGCACTTTCATTGACCAATGCAGTAGAATCACAGGATGGTTTGGGTTGGAAGAGCCCTTAAAGATCCTGTAGTTCAAACGTCCTGATATGGGCCTGGACACAACCATGGGATCAGGTTGCTCAAAGCCCCTTCCAACCTGAACACTTCCAGGAATGGATCATCCATGCAACATGTTCTTGAGCAACATGTACTCAGGAATTGTTTGGGCATAAATCTTCAAATACTTACATCTTGTGTCTCCAAAACATGTGCCATGGTTTTGGATTAAATTAAGACTATTTATGGGACATAACAGCACATATCTAATTCTTTATCATTTTTCAAAGGCCACCTAGTAGGTTATTCCTGGTCCTCAAGTGATAAGGACTTCTTCCTTAGGGATTTCAATTGCTGCAGGAGGATAGACACAACTTTGTGTCCTAATTCTGGTGTCCCAAGGGCTGGCTGGTACTTTGTCACCCAGCTGAAATTGAGATAAATGGCTTTCTGCGGGACTGCTATGATGAGTTCCTACATTTGTGTTAACTGGCTCCTCTCCAGCTTCACAGAGTTCACATTCCCTCTTCCTGGAGTGCAGTTTCAAGTGAGACATTGTACAGTTCTACCTTTCCAGATGCCAGGGGATTAGAAGGAATATGATACACCTTCTCTGCTCCACAATCTTCCCCTCATTCTTCGACAGCTGTGGTTTTGAAATGATTGCTGCTAAGACTAGCCAAGGCTACATTCCATCATGCCAACACACACATATGTTTGTTGCACCTAGAATGACACTTACATTGTCTTTCCAAGTAGAAAATCTTCTAGCAACTCCTGTCTGACTTTGCTGCTGCATAGACTAGTGGTATGAAGATAAAGGGGGCTGATCTACTTGCCAGGCTTCTTCAAACTTCCTTTTCTTCCATCATATTTACTGTTTCAACATTCGTACTTTTCATGCATATCCTATTATTCTGCTGATTTCACACTCTCTGTGTGCTTGCACTATGGCTTGCTGAGAACACTAAGCTTTGTTTTCTCCCTTAGTACATGAACATAATTTTCATGGACCTACCTGGCTAAAAATAGCTTTCTTTTGTGCCCACACCGTAAGCCTCTGCTGGCAAGTCTGGCAAACTGATCAGCCTGGTTACCATTTCTTAAATTGCCTTTGAATTTCAGATATTCTTATTTACATCATGTGTTCAAGTAGATGTTTCTCTCAGTAGCTGTTTTATTACTTTCTATTCATCTGATGTTGAAAATGGTTTTCCTCACTGCTGCTGATTAACACAATTCCAGTCTTGGAGCCATTTCTGCACTGCCTTAGTGATCACTCAGGAGGCTGTGTGTATGTATTCTCAGAGCCACTGGGGCTCCCAAGGATGTTCTAAGGTGAACAAAGACCATTACTTCTGCAAATTCATGGCAGCATCTTCAGCGTATAACCTGTTGTACACTGGGGCATTTTATAGCTGGAGGAGTTTAGCCTTCATGTTGATTTACTGGTTTCAGATTAATCAGTTCAGATTGGGGAAAGACAAAGATTACCTGGTGCCCATTACTTAGTACTGTTTTGAAGAGTTTTCCTTCAATCAATATATCATCAATACCATGGAAAAATTCTCCAGGGGTGTTACCTTGAGCCTTTGTGGATGGTGCCATGGAAGATGGTAGGGCTACATTTCTACCCCTTGTAACAGGCAGTTCAGATATATTATAGACCATTCCAGGTGAAGGCGGACCCAAAGCTAGTGTTTGGAAGGTTGCTTGGTATCACACAAGGTAGTTTTAGTTTATTTTTGATTTAAAAAATCATTGCTCTATATGTTTGTAAATTCTAGTCTGGAAAAGATTTCCCAGCTTGCTGCAGAAAATTTGTTGCTCCTTCCTCAGGTGCAGTTTTCACCTGTTGAAAATAAATGCATTGATAGTCATCACAAACTTGTTTTAAACTGGTTTAATCTCTGCATTTGATGTGAAGCCCAGAATAATAAGATCCAGAAGACTTTTTTTACAGAGAATTCAAACAAGTCATAAGGCAAATTCCTGTGAAAGTCCAAGAACTTGTTTCTTTGTGGTGTAAGACCTGTTGAGAATAGTTTTTCTAAATACTGGACAGGTTTTTTTAAATGTAGAACAGTGCCTTTAAAAATATATAGTTGACATGTCAAATGCAGGAGTAACTCAAACATGTTTTAAGAAAAATATAATTTTGGAAGAAAACATTTACATTTGAAGTCAGATCTGATCACACAATATCACTGGCCGGACAACAAATTTACTCTGTGAACGTTTCAGCCACTTGTGAGGTGTCCACATGCTATAAACATCTAAAAATTGCATCCTTAACAGTACTTGACTGGGGCAGTGGTTAGTTGCCAGATGTTAATTCTGCTCTACTTTTGTCGTAGCTTGCATCCTGTAAAACTCCCATTTTAAGTCTCTTCTTGCATCCAGATTTTTCACAGGAAATGGTATCCATTTCTTGATGTAAAGTATCCACAAAGCTCATTTCACTCTGAGCCCAAGAGTTTTAATAATGGTAAAATCAAACTTTGTTTTTAGGATAGCAGTTGTTATTTTATTGGTTAAAAGTTAAACTCAATATACAAGTTAATCTTTCCATGAAATAGAAGTTATTTTTGATTGAACGCCCATAATTTTAATTGGTAAAAATCTAATCTTAATTATAAAATTGTCTTTGCATGCCTTTTTGCTCAACCACAGAAAAATGTTGCTTGTGTATTTGCTGTTCGTGAAGAAATCTAGGATTCTGAGGATAACATAAAGAGAAAATTTTTTAAACTCTGATATTTCCAGGAAAGCAAATCCAAGTGATAGTGTTAGAATTATTGTTTTTATAACTGGCACAAAAATATTACACTCTAAACCTTCTCTTTCTGGAAAAAGTGCAGTTAGAGTGTTTAGACTTATATTTTACCACCACTTTTTTTGTTCCCTTTGATTCGGAGGAGAAGAGTAACCCATGTGAAGAGGAAAGGAACTAGTGGTGATAGTAGCAGTAGTGAGATGTGGTGAATAACAAGTGAGGTGAATGTGTTGGGAAGTATACAGTGTTTATTAGAGCTGATGCTATTGTTGGACAAACCAGACTAGAGTCACACAAGTCCCTGTTAAACTTAGAAAGAAGTTTTGGGATAAGCTTTGAGGGAGGGGCTTGGAGAAGCTTGTGCAGAAAGCTTTTAGATAAGGCTGTCTTTTTTTACGTTTTATATCAATATCTTTCAATCTGCCGATTCTTCCCTCACCTCCAGCTACCCATACCTGTCTGTATTTTTTTCTCTTCAACACCAGAAATGCCTTCCTGCCTACTCTGTGTTTCTCATTCTATCCTGGATGCCAGGCATCTTGCAATTTGATCCCAAATTCAGTAGGTACTTCACTGTCTATTCCCTGCTCTCTCCCTCCCCCAATGTTGCAAATGGTTATTGAGACATCTATCTTCACCTCAGAGCTGTTGCTGCTGATCTTAGCCAGCAAGTTTGCAATCCAATTTACAATATTCTTCTCCACTGTTCTCACACAAAACTGTCAGCTTTCCTTTTTTCTAATTTGGCCTTCTGTGAATGTCAGCTCTTTTCTTTGTATACTAAACAGAGATGTGGACCTTTTTTCCCCAGACTTCAGGGGATTCTAAAGCTTATGGCCATAGTGAGCCGACAATCCTCTGTATCCAGTTTTCTCCTTCTTTCTCCTCTTCCTCTTCCCTGTCAGTGTTGCTGCTACTCCTATCCCTTGGACATTGCCATTGTACCTTTGTCACTGGCTCCATTGCCAGTGTATTCTGGCACAACTCCTTCAGCTTGCAATTCTTACCTGTCCTCTATCCATTCCCATTGCTTTCCTGTGGTGTTCTTTGAAATGATTAAATTTCTAACAAATGAGAAAATTTATATTGCAGACTGAAGTCTGGCATGTGTAATGGCAGCCTGCAAGTGATTAACACTGGAATGTAAAATCTAGTTTTGTTTTAGGAGGTAATGCAAAATCAAAATTAAGATGATGAAAATAATTCTTAGAGTGGACATAGAGAATTCTTGTTAAAGGTTTTGTTTAAGTATAACCGTAGTACTTTCACAAGATGCACCTGAACTGGAAATGCTTAAAGTTCCACTGTGAATGCATTCTAGCTGTTTTTCTGGGCTCATGAACACACTGAAACTACTAAGAACATAGCCTTGATATGAAAGGGAAGACTTGCCTTTTTCCTCAAGTACTGAAGGATAGGAATTAAACAGGAAAACCTCTTAACCGTCTTTTAAATGAAAAACAAAACTTATGTCATGTTTCTGACTTGCTATATATTTGTGTCAACTCCTATGACTCAAATCGTTGCAAACACTGCACTGAGTCTGGTTTCCTCAACCCACACTTTCCCCACAGGAAACCCTTGTTATAAAACCCAAAGTCTTCCTCTTTCTTTTAGCACAAGAGGTT
Organism: Prinia subflava; assembly: GCF_021018805.1. Lineage (NCBI taxonomy): Eukaryota > Metazoa > Chordata > Aves > Passeriformes > Cisticolidae > Prinia > Prinia subflava. The sequence goes on along the minus strand of NC_086249.1, from coordinate 72,663,533 downwards.
GTAGCTCGTTTCAAGTACACAGATTGAAAAGGCTGAAGAGTCTTTTTAGCCATAACTGAACAAGCCACAGTGAGTATTAAAAGTCTGGAAAAACAAAGTCAGTTTTACTGTTCAGTTAATGTTTCTGCTTAGATTACAGATTTTGTTTGGACTTTACTATCAGTACACAAACTGTACTGAATAGGTAAGAACTGTGGTGAGGAAGGTAAAAAAAAACAAGCTGTGAAATTGTCATCTTACAAGTGTCAGCAGACGGGAGTTCTGCTTACTGTGACTCTTCTGTGTACTGCTAAAAAAATAACAGTATTTATCTGACTCTGTATGTATTGCAAGTGTATATTTCAAATAAATTTTATTTTAAAGAGGGAATTTATAAATGAAGATCCAAGTTCCATTGATTTATTCAACATAAGTTATAATTAAACTTTTTTCTTTAATCAGAGTGAGGATTATTTTCCAGTCCAACAGTTGAGGTTTTGGGACCAATGCCTATGCCAATCATTACCCAATGTCTGCCAGATCACAAATTTTGGGTTCTTAGTACTTACACATTTTTTGTGCTAAAACTTTACCATGTTTTATCTAGTGCAGATTGCCCTAATCTTTTGGCCCCTGAACCTTGTTGCTATACTTTGTTTTTGCTCTGAGCCCTCTACTACACCAGGATTACGCTTTCTTCCATTTCTCCCTGCCCCAATCTAAGAGGCCACCTGAGATGCAGAGTGTGAGGATGTGGACCAAACAAAATGCTAATGTTTCCCGATTGTTTCTTGTGGAGTGAAGCCTTTATTCTATGATTTTACACACTTTATTGCAGTATAAAGTGTTTTACTGGTTTAGGATGAGAAGAAAAAACACACAGCCCTTGAAGTCATGCCCCAGACATGACACAATTGCCCTGAAAACACTCCTCCCTTTCTCTGCCCTAGATTGGGCAGGGTACTGAGCTGTAGAAATGCATGTGGAGGTTTGACTGCTTGTGGTGTGGCCAGTGTCTTGAGGTACACACTTCTGGCCAAGAGTCTTTGTGGATGCCAGTCAGAAAGATTCTTGTCTAGAACTGCTGAAGCTATTGCTAGATGTAAGTGCAGAAAACCTTGAGAAGTAATGAGACTCTTCAACACTGGGGGAGGTAGAGATGCTGACATACTGGCCCTACCTTTGGGGGATGTTAGGAAAATTTGCAACAGACCCTTGTGGACTGAGAGGAGGGCTGCAAAATGCAGAAGTACAGATTAAATATTTGTGTACATGAGGAGTCCTAGCCAAATTGGGCCATCCTGAATGTGATTTTACACAGGGTTCTTGCAGCTTTCAAATGTTGAATATAACACAATTTGACTAGTCACTGAGACCCACAGTACTGATTACTAGTCATGGTAAAACTTTGGAAAGCGCCTATATTTCTTACCACTTTTCAACTAATCCAGACATTCTTGTGATCAGATTCACTTTATTTATCTATGATGCCAATACTGGGAAGGTTTCCAAGAGGTGTTACAAGGGTTAGGAAGTTAGTTGTCCAGGCATGTATTTTACTATCTGTAAGCTTTTAAGAAATAAACTCAGTATTTATAGGGCCAAGGTGTCCTTTGGTTTCTTTTACCTTACCATGATCAATACCAAAGTGTCCATTAAAATTCCACTACCACATTGAATTGTGATGTAAAATGTGAACTAATATACATTAGCAAAGTTAATATACTTTTATGCTACCAAAACTGATTGATATATTGGTCAGGGAAGGGAACTTGCATAACAAGCATAAATGTGAGCCTTGTGGTCAGAATGCAGCTGGTTATGGAAATTTAGGGAATGTGAGTAGTAGCTGCAAGGCCTGTCAGCTTTGTGAAAGCTCTAAATCCTGTCTGTTGAACAGCTTAAACTTTGAAGCTGTAGACTGTGAGCAACATGTAATTAGAAAATTTTGGTTAGGTTAGAATCTTAGGCTTATAAAAAAAGAGCTACTAACATTTCTTATGCCAAGACAGAACTTGAAAAGTGTCTGAATGCAAAGCAGGTGTGCAGTGCTTTCTTGATCTTGGTGAGATTTGAGAACAGGTTTTCCTAAGACTGCTGCCGAGCTCCTGATCCAAGCCCATGACCACGGAGGCATCGATGGAGATCAGAGAGGTCCTGGCCCATTGTGAGCCTCCCTGGAGGAACAGTGGTTACACTGAGACCTGGGAAGAGGGACAGGGGTACTCCTTGCTTGCTCCAGGTTTGAAGGACAGGGCTGGCTTCAGCAGATGCTCTGTTGATGTAAGAGAAGGCAGTGGCAGCAGGGGCCTGGGGCTGGCCTTGGATGACATCAAATAACTTCTTGTTTAATGTACGGAGTGACGTCAGCGTGGTTTTAGGGTTGGTGTGAGGAAGGTGCCCTGAACTCAAGACCAGTTACCTAGAAGGGTGAAAATTTCAGCATGCAGGAGCAAGAACTACACAAGCTTTAAGTAACTAAGGCAAGGCAATTTAATCAAACATCTGTGGCCTTTGTCGAGGATACGCTGCACACAGAGGCAGACAAGCCCGTGCTTCTGTCTGCCAGTTGCATGTTGCTTTAGTCCCTGAATTGACACAAAAGGTAACTTAGTAATAATTTAAATGCTCACTAATTTTAGTAATGCATTTATGTTTGGTAAGGTCAGGTACATAGGTGAAATAGCAATTAGCATAGTATATGCGCTTGCAGTTTTGATTTGTGGTCAAGTCCTCCTGAAGTTACAGGTAAGAAAAAAAATGAACAAAAAATCAAATAAATTCGTCCAATGACTTTTGACTACTTGCCATGTGGATTCAATACCTTTGTTACATTTTGCAAAACCCTTTTCCTCTGTGTTTCTTTCTGTCCCAGTGCCCCCAAAGCTTGTCCTTTGTTGGTGGAAGTGCCATGCTTCCATCACCCAAATATTCTTCTAACAGCGCTTGTTAGTGTAGCTTAGATTTCTGCTTACAAACTTCAGGAGACAGAGCAATGCATTTCAATTCTCATTTGTAAAAAGAAATACAGATGGCCAGAGTGACTTATTTTATCTGTAGTTCTATGACTTTGTAGCACAAGGGTGTCTAGTCCAGTGGCTAGGATTGGCCCATGTCACAGAACATGTGAACAAGAACAGCTGCTGAAGCTGGGGGACATCTCTGGAGCCCTCTCAGTCTCACCCCTTGCTTCAGAAGGGTCATCCACTGCAGGTTGCCCAGGACTGTGGTCAGCTCGGTTTTACTTATTTTGAACATGTGGAGGTGGTATTCTCTGCAGGAAACAACTTTCCCAAAACCATGTGTTACAAACCAGTTTAACAGAGAAGTCCAAAGGAAAGTAAGCCTCTACGAATAAAATGGATTGGACCCAGAAAGGTTTGAAATACATCCAGAAAATGTGATTAAAACCAAATGAGGCTAGATGTTGGTGCCAAAAAGAAATTGATATATTTTATTTAATTGTAAAAGAAGAAGGAAGGGAGGAAGGGTAGGTGTGTGGGGGGACAGGGAGAGAGTGACAGGGCTTTGGCAAAGCATGTCACCCTTCCGGGGCTCACAGTGACCTCTCATTGCTCCCCTCTACCTGGTCTTGGTGGTGAGGGTCCCCCACCACCACCCCATGCTGAAAAATATACAATCCTGTGGATTAATATATGTTTGGGGCAGGTGGGAGTGCCCTTGTGCCTCAGAGGGGACTAGGTTTGACACTGTCCATTGCAGCACTGTGCATCTGTTGCATCAAGCTGCAGTGCTCTGGTGCAGGGTCTGGGCACCCCTTGGGAGGTCTTTGGTGGCCCATGACACCCCTTTCTGCTGTGGATATGCTTTTCCCTCAGCTGGGCTCCTCAGCACAGTGGAGGATGGGAGTTCACTGCCTCTGACCAGATGCTTTATCACTCCACACAGCCCAAACCTTCTTCACCCCTACCCTTTGCTGTGAGGGTCTGTCATCTGATAGCCCTGGGCTGTGGCCCCCTCCCAGAAGATGTTAAGCTTGATCCCTCTGTGAATGCATTTATTCTCTCCCCAAACTTGAATTTACTTTATCTTATCTCTGTCACAGTCCAGGGCCTCAGTCAGAACGTCTGTTCAGGGTGTGGTGGTCTCCTCTGCAGCTTTTGTAACATGGTTTTGCTATGATAGGCAGAGGTCCTTCATGAAGGTGTTTAAGCCATGAATTATAACATAGTCTCCGACAGCATGGAATAATGCTTCAGCTCTTTCCAATCTGCCATCAGTGATGGTGTCTTGGAAGCTCTTTTAATCTTAAGGAGAAGATCTAGAATCTGTGGCTTCTCAGTCTGATGTTGTTTTGCCACTGAGTGCTATCACCAAACATCCTGCTAGCTGCAGTTTGGAGGGAAAGTGGTCACATCCATTATGGGCATGGAGAATTACAAACTGTAAGAAATGAACCAGACTGCAGTAGACAACTCATCCCTGGTTGGGTTGTGATTAACATGTCATATATTTGCTTTTATTCTCGCTATCAGATTGAAGGGACCCACAGAGTTCTTAGTTTTGCATAGTTCTCTTTTACCCCTTGTTATAAGCAGCTCAGCATTTGGCAGGACCGGTGCCATCATGTTAGTTTTCTAGCTTTGCAGCTGACTCTGTTCTTCTGTGTGCTTTCTGCTGATTTAGAGCTATTCATTCTGTCCTCTTATTCCTGTGTCAAATCCTCTCCTGGAAAACTGCCTATAGTGTATAAGAGCTCTAAGAGCTCCATTGTAGTTTCCTACTTTCTATAGCTTAAAGTGGCAAAAAGTTAGCAAAAGTTGCCTAGTCCATGGGAAACTTTTAAGCAAGCAAAATTGCCAAAACTGTGCTACAAAATGAGGTTTTTTCTTTCCAAATGCCTTATTTTACCATGTTTTGTTAAAACCCCCTCACAATACTAGCTATTTAAATAAATAATTTTGAGTCAAAATATGGCTTTGTAGGCTTTTTAAAACTACTGAATTTCCATTTTTGAACAGAAGAAGCAGTAATTCAAATATTAAAGAAGTCTAAAAAGTCTTTACTAGCAGATCAGAAAAAGTTTAGGCCACATAATTGCCTAACTTTTTATGTACTGTGTTTTCAAGATAGGTGCAAATAAAGTAACTTTTCAGGGAAGCAGCTTTTGGATCACTGTGCAAAAAAAATATATCATTATTAGGCTTATCTTATGCATCTCTTTGAAGAAGAAATGAATCTTTTTATTGTTTACAGCAGAGATCTAACTGACTTTATTCCAACTGGTTACATTATTGAATGCTCCAGATGTGCAGAATGCAGACACTTGCCCAGATGTAAAAAATTATCTTTGCTCTTTTTTTGGCTGATTTACAGCTGTTATTCATGTTTGGAGCATATTTATTTTAGGTAGGAAGGGGCTTCATTTGCTAAACAGAATTTTATGCAAAGTTTTTTGTTTTCTCTTGCTCTGCAGAGAAACCAAACTTGAAAAGCAGCATCGATAGGTGGGTACAGGGTTTGAAAAAACAGTGGGATTTAATTTCATGAGACTTGGGGCAGAACTAATTATAAACTGTTGCTTAGCAGTGGGAGTATCAGCATTGCCTGACACAGAGATCTTGTCTGCAAACCTCTGCACTGGCTGAGAGGGAAGAGTACAGTTTTCAGTACTTCAATAGCTGCATACCTGTGTGTACTTTTTATGTTCCAGGTTCTCCATTTAAGGCCTTTAGGGATACAGTCCTTATAGTAAGATATGGAGAACCAAGTCACCCTTCTCCCAGATTTTTTTATAATTAAACTACTCCTCTTGGTTTTCCCTGCATAGGACATTCAAGAAAATAATTGTCTGAATGTGAGATGAGCAGTAAAATACTTTTTTTGTAGGTAACTAATGGTTGGGGGGCAAAACCTGGATTGAAATCAAGTGCTGGTAAGCTTAAAAAACAACTGAAAGGGATGTAGTGTCTATGTTCTCTTAGTCAAAGTGTTTCTTGAAAAAGTTCCAATGTGTTGGCCTTCCTGTGTTTTCTACAGATATTGTTTTTACAGGTTGGGTGTTGAGTATTTCTATTCCTTGTGTTTTCAGTCCCCCGAGAAGGAGGAGCACAAGTCACAGGTGTATAAAATCCAGTTATCCAGTTTTCTTTTTGGAAGTTGCAGAAGCTGTTTTTTGCCTGGTTGCCTGAGAGCTATCTTAATGGCTACAAATATCCTTGTCCTGCAAGAAGGCTGCCAGACCTTGTGCAGACTCTACAGATGTGAAAGGTCTCTTTGAGCTCAAGATTTTTGCATAGCGGCTAAGGAGCAGAGCCAACACAAGTTGGGCAGGTATAGACAGTATGAAATTTGACAAGAACAAGTGCCAGGTTCCATGCCTGGGACAGGATAACCCGGGTTTTCTGTACAAACTGGAGGACAGGAAGCTGGAAAGGAACCTGCAGAAAGAGACCTGAGGGGTTGGGTTGATGGCAAGTTGAACATGAGTCAGCAGTCTGGCAGACAAAAGGGCCTTTTGTGTCCTTGGGTGCATCAGGAGCAGCAGTGGTGGCTGCTCGAGGAGTGATTGTCCCACTCTATTCTGTTCAAGCCCTTGTGTGCAGTTTTAGGTGCCTCAAAGCAATAAAGAGATCAAACTATTACAGCATGTCCAGAGGAGAGTGACCAAGATGATGAAAGGCCTCAAGGGCAAAACTTACTAGGAGTGTCTACAGTCACTTGGTTTGCTCAGCCTGGAGAAGAAAAGGCTGAGGGATGACCACATAACAGCCTTACAGCTTCTTTAAGGGGGCAGCAAAGGGGCATGTGCTGTTCTTCTCTCTGACTACCTCCAATAGGACATAAGGAAATGGAATGAAGCTGCCTCAGGGCAAGTTCAGATTGGACATTAGGAGAGAGTTCTTATCTGAGAGGGTGGTTGGTCACTGGGACAGGAAGGAATTGGGCGTGGAACCAAGCCTGACAGTTCAAGGAATATCTGAATGAGGCTCTTATTCACATGGTTTATTTATAGTTAGTCCTGTGAGGAGCAGGGTGTTGGACTTGGTGATCCTTACGAATCTCTTCTAACTGGGCATATTCTGTGATTGTAAGTCAGCCACTGATGGAGTAGCAGACAATGTCCAGCTGTGGGATGGAGACAAGATGATCTCTGTCACCTGCTCCATAGGCCTACAACTGGAAGGAAGACCTGTTGCAGCATGCAGGCTCTGTGGGTATCCTGTGGTGTGCAAGGCCCTAGGGAGAGAAGGAGGGAAGGAAGCAGAAGAGCCGTGGCATTTTCAGGAAAACAAAATTGAAGCAGTCTATTGCTCAAGTCAGAAAGTTACTTTTGTGGTGATTCATCACAAGTCTCTTTTCTTGGTGTGTCACTATACATGTGACTAATGGAGGAACTTTCCAAAGTTCCTGTTGCCTTCTCAGTGGAATGTGAATGTGAGCAATCTGAGAGCAAGTGACAGATCTTTGCATTCTTATTTGCTTACTCTGATCTCTTGAATTCTCTCTAGTTCCTCAGCTATTCAAAGCCTATGTTTGCTCTTTTTGTTTTAGCTACAGTTTTTACCTCAGCTAACACAAACTATGTTGGTTACTAGGGAGAGATGAGGAGCTGTCTCTTGAGATCCAGGTATTTGAGCTACAGACATGAGAGGAAAATAATGACACTTCTGAAGTATTCTTGAATCTGCTTATGCCTCTAGGAGCTAGAAATACCTACTGTATTGTTCTTTATATGCAATACAATGTCTGCTTTATTTGTAAATATCTTTTTTTAGACTAAGAAAATGCTCATAACCTTAGTTGCTCTGGGTGTTCCTTAAATCTGTAGGGAGTGCAGCATATTCTTCCTGGCTTTTCCTTCTTAGACCCTGACAGTACCTTTGTTCTAGTTCTTCAGCTTTACCTCTTGTTTTTTAGTTACTTTTTTCCCGGAACCAGCTGAATCATTCTGAGCTTTTCTTGTTTTAGACTAAATCACAGCAGTTCTGCTTTAGTTGGACACACCCATTACCAAAACTGGAGTGAGTACATTTATAAAAGCAACTGCTTTAAAGACTCATGAAGGTTTGTCATGAGCAGCGGAGAAACACCTTTCTTTGCTGGGGAAGCTGACTTCCAGCACCTTAGAGTGCAGATTGTTGTAATGAGTTCTATAAGCTAAATTTTGACATTTTTTGCTACTTTGTCTGAAAAAAATAATGTATACAAGTAGCTAGATATCTTGCTGCTTGCTTGGAAAGCAGACTTTTGGTTTCAGAATAATAATTCCAGTCAATGCTTTTTTTTTCTTTTATTGCCTCTAATTTTTTTTTATTCCCCTGTCAAAGCATTTTTTTACATGATCTTGGCAGTTAGCAATCTCATCCTAAATTATTTCTCTGAAGCTCATGTTCAAAATCCCTTAAAATAGCAGTATCACTGAAAACACACCCTTTTATAAAGGTTTCCTTCTCTTGAGGGAACCTGCTGCAGCTGAAGCTGTTCTGAGTTCCTGGACTATGTTTCATGCTGGCTGTGGGAAACTCTTCATATAGCCTCTTTTCTGCTCCAGGTAAAATTTCAGCTGCACCAAAGCATAAAGTTGAGTGTATGTGCTTTTTTTTTTTTTTTTTCCATCTGCCTGAAAAGAAGCAGGGCTCTTGAAATATACACAAACCAGTGTAATGTTGTATTGTTAGTGATATACCTTTGAGTTTGAGACAGACGGTGTTAACAGTTCGTGATGGTCCCTCCTCTGAGTGCTGCTCTGGTAGAGTGTTTTGAGTGTGCATCTTCTATAGATTCCTCTGCCTGCCATCTTGGAGTTAGATTACCAAATTCTGATCAGATCCTGTCTTAGGCATACCTCTCAGAGGACTATAGCCTGAGAGATGTGTGTACTTGAGAACACAAGCAAACTAGGATTCAGGTTTGAGGAACAACTATGCAAATGCGTAGTTGCATGCAATGTTAAAATTTCTTATGAGTGTTTTGACCTTTTTTTGCCTGTCCATATGGAGGTTGCTTCAAAGGAGTACCTTCAGAAGTAACTGACATTTGTGTCTTAGCACCTGCTATTTTTACAAAGGTTTATAAAATTGTATTGCAAGTTGATGTAGACTTCAGGTAAAAAACCTGCAAATATTTTGCATTCTGTGAAGTAATTTCTTGTGATCTAACAGAGCTTGTGGTCTCCACCTGAAATAAGGAACACCAACTAAAATATCTTCTTGCTTTCTATTCAAGATCTGTACCTACTTCTTTTATCCAGGAGATTTTAAATGTGCTTTGCTCATGCACCACAATAAAGCCATCAATCGCCTCTGTTTCCATGAAAGGGCTTGTCACAGACAGGCAGGCCTGTCTCCTTACTTGACTGTGAGCAAGGTGGTTTTCAGTTCAAATGTTACAGTATGGGAATCACTTCTTAGACTTCAGATTTCAGTTTCTGCTGCAGCAGTTCAGTTGGCCACAGTCCACACTTTGTAAATTTTGTTCCAGTTTTTTCCCTATTACAAAAAAAAAAAAAAATCTCACTCTCCTTTCTTTTCTGGAAAAAGGGGGCATTATTAATGCAGTTATCTGAGATGAAAAAGGGATTTCAATTTTGACCTCAGTTACTGTGAAAGATGTCACCAGGTATATAATTATCCATCATTCATGGTTGTAGACTCATGACTTGTCTTAACTTGGTCTGTCGCATATGTGAAAGGTGCATTCTGCTTCTGGTTTGATTTTGGTGTTTGTTTATATTCCTCTCTTCAGGCTTTGCAGTAGCTGGTTCTGATGCCTCTTTGGTTGTTACCTTAGAGGAAAAGCCAAACACATAAATGCTTTATGCAGGTATCTTCTGAGTTAAGGTTGTTTCTGCCTGGAATTAACTTTTGCTCTGGTTGACTTGATACTCAGTAGGTAGAAAAAGTCTTCCAGCTTCTGTGGGGCTGAAGCAGTTTATTTGGGTGTGTTTTTCTTGAATAGCTGATATTTACTTTCAGGCCTTTTCCTTATTCCATTGCTTCAGTGAAAGTGGGGATGATGAAAAATTAGAAACACCCCAAGGAGTTGTTTTTTAGCTATCCACTTTACTCACAAGCCTCTGTTGCTGAGATCACAGCACTACATTCGTGCTGTGAATCCAGTTTGTGTCATGTGTGTCTTGAGTTGGTGTGTTTGCAGTTGGCTGGGTAAGCAGCAGTAGCTCTAGCAACCAATTTACAACAGCAAGAGACTGTGTTCTTTTCCTAAGGCTTGAAAATAGAATCTAATCTCCCTGGAGTGGAGACCCCATAGTGGTGCCAGCTGCATTTAGCTGTGTTTTAGGAAGTTGGAAAGACTGCTCAAGATCATATGTACTAATATCTTAACCACTTCTGTACTGATAACCCTAGTTAGGGGGAAAGGTAAGTATTATAAACCCATGAAAATTAATTTTTAATGCCAAGATACTAACTCCATTACATAACTTTCATAATGGCCCTTGTGCTCCAAGGCTCTTCTGCAGACTTGAATCTTTTATATTCTTGTGTGTTGTAGCTGTCCTCCAGCTTATTTGTGGCTCAGTGGAAAGAAGAGTGGGAAAGAATATGCTGTGGATGGCACTAAAAAATCATGCAATAGCAGTGGCAAGAATAAACTGCACTATTGGCTGCAGGCATGTGTGTTCCAAACCTTCAGGTCATTTTCTATAGAGACAATTTTTAGTGTGGTTCCTTTTTTTTTCTGAAAAGATACATGGATAGTGACCTGGAGAAACAGAGAAAAATGTCCGTCTTCAACCCTGAATCAAAATATTCTTCTAGATTGACTCAGGAAGCAGAAAACATACCTCAAGACTGATCACAGACATGTTTATGACTTTATTAAATGTTGGGTTTGTGTAAGAAAAAGCATTGTCCTTACTGTTTCTTTTGTCTTCTGCAGGCCAAGATGATTTCTCCTTAAGTGATGCACTTTTTAAAGGTAGGCAGGAAAGCTGAGGCTGCTCTTTTGACTTCTTTTTAAGTATTATTGCATGACTAAGCATGACAACTTTGCCACGTATGGTTTAGTTAAACTTCAGTGGAACAGTTCAGCCATGTGTTTGTCAAAATGCTGACTGCATAGAACTCAAATTTGTCTTTTGAAGACTTAAAGATTTCTCTTTGTGGCAAAATTTTTCTTGCTGTGTAGATTTGATCTTGTGCATTTAATTGTATAGACATGTACTTATATTTGTCCTTTGTCCTTCATGTGGCTTCTGAATAGTGTTAAATAGTATTTAATTTTTTTTTTCTAACCATACCTGACAGAAACTACAAAGAAGCCTCTTGTAATTCCGAAGACTCCATCATCAGATCTAGGTGAGATCTAATTGGCTTGTAATGCCTTTTACTGTAGAATCAAGTGTAGTAGGCGTACCAATTTGAGATCCTGAATTTTTCAATTTAGTGGCACACAGGGTTGTGATATTTCCATAAAAGAAAGCAGTTCCCTAACAGCAAAAATATTTCTTCATTTTGGAATCTGCTCTCAGGAATGTATTTTGTGATTTCAAAACCTTAAAGACCCTGCGAGAACCCCTTTCGTTGGCTTTCAGTCTACATGTTTGGAGCTTGCCCAGCTTGAGCTGGCCCTTTAGGGGTCCCATCATCTCCAAAAGCAGCAAGTCACTTGGCAGGTAACTTGCTGTTACTTGCCTGGTAACCTTATGGGGCTTTTCTGTGAGTCACTGATGAGTGAGCATGTCTTTCATTTCTGGAGAAAACATTGTGATGTCCATTTTGTTTAAAAAACAGTCTAAGACTATCTCAGTTTTTGCATTACATTTAAAACTTCCCTTCTTTCTCTGTAGATGATTTGGACTTGAGCCATGCTCTTGATCCTGGTAAGTATCATGTTTTCCTGCATACTGCTTGAATGTAGCTGTTGCAATGTCTATCCATCCTTTATGACCTAGGTATAATGAGGCACAGAGTTGATAAAGGTAACAGACTGTCAATAAAAAATAATTACACTCTAGTTATGTTTGTTAATCTTAAGGTTCTGGATCACCATAACTGTAAGAATTTCAATAATTTCTTAGCCAGCTTCTACTTGTTTCATTGCTGTTTTTTTCACTAGATGGCACTACCTCCATAAACTATTACTTATGGTAGTAAATGTTAATTCTGAAATAATCTCTCCCATTTCAGGAAGTATTTTTAGTAAGGAAACATTAATCTGTTATAAGTAATTTGAAGGAAAGTTCTGTTTCTAATGTGAAGGCTGTGACAAAACTGTACAGAGATAATTTCTAGGATCTCTTACTTTCCTGTTTTGTGGCAAGCCAAATGAAGTGTCATTGTGGGGACCGTATGTCTAGTTCTGTTCTGTGTACTTTGTTTTTCAAGTGAGGTACCAAGCTTTATATTTGGTTTAAACCTGGTAATTTTAAAAGAGAAAACAGCCAATTAATCTGTACCTGGTAGAAAAATTTGAAGAAGCTCAGCCTTTGAAATCAGATGTACAAACTAAAATGCTGCATAAGATTTAATGAGTTTTTCTGTGTATGTTCCATCCTAGCAAGGATCTGTCATGCTGGTTAATGTAGCAGAAAAACCCTTACTGGCATTAAACACAGAGTTTAGCTAAAATAGCCAAAGAAATATAGCATTAGCTAATTAAAGGAAAATGACATGGGGAAGTTTTGATACAATATTTTAGGTCAGGTCATCTTTCAAGGTGACTACAGGCTCTGCTTTCAGTTTCTTCCCACTAGTAATTTTGCTCAATTTATTCTACCTCCTGTTTGTTCCCAGATGATCCCAAGCCACATGCTCCTGCAAATCCTGGAGATGCTGGTAAGACTGAGCTAACAGGAATTTTGAACATTAAAAGAGTATTTGTAAATCTCTCCTAGTCTCTTTGAACATTGCTGTACTATGGACTGGTTTTGTTATCTTAACTTTTTTTTTTTTTTCTAAATCTCTCTTCTGTGATTAGATAAGCCCAAGCAAGATCAACCTAAAGGTTCTGGTAAGTTCTAGCACAAACTCCTGGTTTTGCTGTCTCAGTTACATTTCTTATAATTGATCCTTGTTAATTGCCTGCTATGGATGTCAGTTGTGGCTTACATCAAACACTGAAGATTGAGAAAAAGTTGTCTTGCAAATAAGCTTTGCACCAGTCTTGAAATTCCATAACAACCTGCTGAGTCACTTTCACTTAAAAACAGAATGATGTGGGGAAGAGGCAGGATGAGACAGTGTGTGTGTATGCTTGGGGCAATGCTGTTCTTGGCTGCCTGTGGTGAAGCACCTAGGTAGTGGGTGCTTCTTTACAAACTGATTCCCTTCTAGGCATGCTCAAAAGTAAACAGCAACTGCCTATGATCCTTACTCTAAAAGGACCTAAATTAAAGGTAAAGCTCCAAGTTAAAAGGTTGCTGCTTTTTTTTTTTTTCAATATAAAGGCTCCATTAAGAAATACAATTATTTGTGTTTGAAAGATAGGTTTAAAATACATGTCCTTCCCCGCCTGTTCTGCTTTAGAGGTCCTGTCTGATTTGCAGCAGATACTTGAATTTGAGTCCTGCATGCCTCAGCACAGTGCTTTTGGCACCCAACTAAAACATCCTCTGATGCAATACTTTCAGTTTTTCTGCCTGAAACACATTTTCTTTGTGTGAACTAAATATTCATTTGGCAGCAGAGGGAATGAGAAGGTGCCATGAGGGAAACAGGAAGGCTCCATGAGGTAGGGTTCAGTGGAAATGGAGAGGGACTACTTCAATGTCCTGCAATAAATCAGAGAAGGGAATTACATTTGCACTGTTTGTGACTTAGAGACCCAACTCTGAAGAATTATTCACAGCTGCAGCCTTGAAAGCAAACGGACCTTTTCTGTCCATGTTCTTTCTTTGCTTTGGCAGGACAGTGAGATTTGGGCTATTAGAGTTAAGCAGCTTACAGGGGTCCTTGCTCACTTAACCTGATTTGTGAAGTACTACCTGCTCTTGGACACTGACTTCTCTCAGTTGCTCAGGAAGTCCAGAGAAAGGAGTGCTGCTGTCAAACTCTGTAGTGCTGAGCTGAAGGCACTTGACATTGTGAGGGCTTTTAAAAGATTAAATGTTGTGACCTTGGTGCTGAGCCTAAAACCACCACAAACTCAGTTGAATGGTCTTGAGAAAATTTGCATGTTACTATATGCCTTGGTATGTCTTATTCACTGAACTTGAAACACAGTAATGTTATTTGCATTATTTTATAGGCACGTTTGATGATTCAGATCTATTGGATGGCAATTCCCCAAAAGGAGGAAGTGATGGCAGTGGCAGCAATGGTAAGATAGCAGGTTGTGCTTCATATTGTTTCTATGGCTACCTAAACTTTTGATTAAAGCTTGCTCACAAGCTGGTTAGACGTGCTTTAATTTGTAACGCATTTGTTTCTGGTATCTGCAACTTAAGAGTATATTTTTGAGTTCAAAAGTAACATGTTCTGTCTCTGCCAAATAAACCCCAAATATTTAAGGGATAAAACTGGTCTAGAGCAAAAATTTTCAGTGATTTTTACTGTTACACTTAGAAAGATGGCTTTTAAAACTGAAATGTGAATGCAGTACTTACTTCAAAATTCACCATGAATATTGTTTTTAAGGTCATCTAAGTACTATCTTTGATCTTCAGTGACATACTCTGTTTCTTTTAGTTCTTGTAGTTAGGAAGTCTGGGAGTGGGCCAGAAGAGGGTCCACCTTTTGTTCTCAAAGATTTCCTTTGTCCCACAGGATGAACTGACCTTTACACTTCCCAGTGATCCTTAGTTTTCACTTCTTTATTGTGGTGGTGGTGGTGAGGCAGGTGAGAGGTGAAGAGGTGAGAAGTTGTGGATGCTCCATCCCTGGAAGTGTCCAAGACCAGGCTGGATGGAGCTCTGAGCAACCTGGTGTAGTGGCAGGTGTTCCTGCCTGTGGCAGAGAGTTTGAAGCTCGGTGATCACTAGGGTCACTGAGGTCCCTTCACCACCACGGCATTCTATACTCTGAGCAGTATAAAACCATTTCATAGCTTGCCAAACTTTTTGTGGTAATTTGCTATGTCCATTCAGTGCATTACTGCAATTTTATTATTTCCAGATCAGAGTTAGTTTAAGTATCTTGATGGGGTTTGGGATGTGCTAATGGTTACTGACTTCTCTGGGGAGTTGTCCTAGGTAGGGATTACTGATGCCACTTTTTCGGGTAGCTTTCCCCTTCCAAGGTTCCTCTGGGGCAGTACTTGAAAATTGGAAGGGGCAAGAAACACGTGTAGAGACTTGTGTGGTGGATTCATCTGCACAGGTTCCTGCCTCAGTGGTAAGAGTTCCACAGTGACAAATAGGGTTAGTATTTATAGAACTTCTGGCTTGCTCGTGAAGAGAATTGCAAAGATGAGTGGATGAGGCTGGGATTTTAGGAAAAGATACCTGGTTCTGTGGAAACACAGCTGAATGTTACTCTGAAATTATATGAGTTCTCTGTGGTGGTGCACAGGCTTATTAAGCCAAATTTCACAAAAGTTATGTGCTCATTTTGTAGAAGTGCTGAGCACTCAAGGCTGGAGTTGGCACCGCTCTGAGCCGTGCTTTGAAAACAGAAAGTTTTAGTGCCACTTTAGCACTGTATGGATATAATAGATGGCGTGTAATTTTGCATACTAAATTGACAAAATGTTCGTCAGTTATGATATGAGTGTTCTTTAGGCACATAAAATGTAAACTCTCCATTAATTTTTTACAGAACGAAAGGGCTCAACTCCAAAAGGTGGCCAAGAAGAGGAGGGTAAATGCATGAATTTGTGTATATTATGGTGTTTGGATGTATGAAGCTGGTTTTCTCAGGGTTTCTGATTGCTAATCTTCTGCTAGAATGGTCACTACTGTGAGTAGTGAGTTACAGAGTGAGTTACAATTAAAAAGCTTTTGTGCAGTCTGGAATTCTTACTTTTAAGCTCTGCTTCCATAGTCCTGTAACATTACTGTTACAAATTATTCTTAAGTGTTAAGGTCTCGGAGATGCTGGTGCAGTGATTGTGTGCATGCAAAGTAGATATGGCTATGAAAGGGTTAGTTTTTTAATTAGTGGAACTTAAAACAGGCAGTGTTAAGTTCCTTAACAATGGGCATTGCTAAGAAATCAATGGTTATAAAATGAGAGGATTCACTTTTCATTATGCAGAGAGTTGATTATTGCAATTTCATGTAATTTCAGTTTAATGGTTTTTGGAAGTGTTCAGAGGTTTACTTTGAGACAATACTTTGATGAGGCTTTCAGTTCTGAAAAACATAAACAAGCGTTTCTGTTTCTTCCAGCTTCTCCTGGAGCAATAGCTGGAATTGTAAGTGCTGTGGCTGCTACTGCAATTGGAGCAGTATCTAGTTTCATTGCTTACCAGAAGAAGAAACTCTGTTTCAAACAAAGCGGTAAGAATTCAAAATTCATTTTGTTTCCTACTGTCTAAAGAGAGGCATTTTTGTATTTATATATGGACTATAAACTGATCCTGTGCATAAGGTAGTTGTAATAACCCAGTGAATTTGTGTTCACAAGGAGTAACACGTTCCTATGTTCCTAGCATGTTCCTGATTGTCATCTAAGAGTGAAGAATTCCTTGCCCAAAAATTTAGAGTATCAAAACTAGGGAAAGCTTTACATTTCTTAAATAAAAGCACTTCTTGCTAAAAAATAAGCAGGAGAGACTGCAAAAAATACTTTTTAAGGAGAATCAAGTGGAGGTTGGGGATTAGAGACTTTCATGCTGAAAAATACTTTGTGGTTTCTAGTTCTGTAAATTTTGCCTTTGTGTCGTCACAAGATGCTTGCCTGCTTAATAGTTTTATGACAACTTACCCAAATGTTCATCCTCAAATGATTCCTCTGCAGTCATCTATTGTTTGCTTCCTTTCCACCTAAATAAGGTATAACTTGGGTCAGAGAACTTTGGGAGTGCTCTGGCTGATAGGAGGGGCAGAAGCTTTGGTTTTGTCTGTTTCAGTCTTTCTGACTGTTTAGTGAAGGGATAGAGCAGTCATTCAGCCAGGCACTGCTGCTTTATAATTTGGGAAGTTTGGGAACTGAATAACACCTCTACCATGCATGTTAAAATTAATGTGCAGACAAAACAGGGCAACTCAACTACTATCAGTAGCCCATTTTCTTCATGGCTGTTTCTTCTCTCAAATTATCTATTTATCAAGAACCTCAAATATAAGAGAATTTGAATGCTAAATATCTGCCTTTTTCCCAGCAGATGAAGAGAATGTGAATATGGAAAGCCATAGGGGAGCACAATCTGAGCCACCTGGTAAGACAAGAATCTAGGCTGAAGATGAGCTTTTTGGTAGGGACCCTATTAACTGCACTTTACTGACATCTAACATACTGGAGAAAATGAATTGTACTGTTTTGTTAAAAAACAAACAAACAAACAAACAAAACCCCTCCACAAACAATCCCCCCCCCACACACACACATTTTGGTGGAGTATGAGCTAACAGTGTGCCTAGGTAGCCAAGAAGGCCAGTGCCATCCTGGCCTGTATCAGCAATAGTGTGGCCAGCAGGACCAAGGCTGTGATTATCTCCTTGAACTTGGCTCTGGTGAGGCCACACCTCAAGTGCTGTGTCCAGTTCTGGGCCCCTCACTTCAAGAAGGACACTCAGGTGCTGCAGCATGTCCAGAGAAGGGTAGTGGATCTGGGGAAGGGTCTGGAGCACATGTCATGAAGAGTGACTGGGGGAGTTGGAGATGTTTAGCCTGGAGAAAAAAAGGCTCAGGGGTCATCTTTTCACTCTCTACAGCCAGCTGAAAGGAGATTGTAGCCAAGTATGTGTCAGTCACTTTTCCGAGGTAACAAGTCATAGGACAAGAGGAAAAGGCCTCCAACTTTTCCAGAGGAGGTTTAGATTAGATATTTGGAAAAATTGGTTCATGAAGAGGGTTGTCAAGCATTGGAACAGGCTGCTCAGAAACTCCTCATGAAAGCAGAGGAGTTGTCATCCATGGAAGTATTTAAAAGACATACAGATGTGGCACATAGGGACAGTTTAGTGGTGGACTTGGCAGTCCTAGGGTAAGAGTTAAAATAGGTGATATAAAAGGTCTTTTCCAACATAAATGATTCTATAGTTTTACCATGACTACAAACTTAGAACTGAATCAAGCATTCAGTTCTGACAATAAGGCCAGTTTTCTCTAATTTTTTATTAAATAGATTGGTTTATTGCCTTGAGAATGCATTGAAATGTGGGAGCTTAAAGGAAGTGAAGAATTGAATTTTCTCTGTAAAAGTATCATTAGAGGCAATTGTGAAAACACAAGCCTGCTCAGTCAGTGTGATGAATAACTGCAGCTGGAAGTCTATTACTATATATTTTTTCTGATTAGAATCTGAAATGTTTTCTAATTATAAACTAAAACAGAACATTTCAGGAATGTATATTAAAAATTATGATATTTGGACAGAGATGAAACTACTCTGGAGGCAAAGAGGACTGAACTCACCAGCATGTTGTAATTAAAACATTCTCTGTTGTGAACAGAGAAGGATTCTTGCATGAAAGAACCATCACATAATTAATCTTCCTACAAAGGTGAGAGCTGTGGAAAGATCTCTTTTAAAGCAGCAAACATTGAGAACCTCACCCTTCCATGTATGGCTTTGTAGAGGATTTGGCTGATGGAGCAGGTGATAAGCTCCAGAAATCCATGGATAGAACTGTAGGAAATGGTATAGGTGAAAACTTGGCCTTTTAGCCCTTGTGCCTGGTCAACAAATGAAGAAGCACTATAACCTCATGCTGAATTTCATTGGTTTTGAAGTACTGAGTATTAAATCTCAAAGCAGTATGTATTTGCAGTATATTCTTCTGTGAGTTTAATCTTAAACCTGCAGAACTATTTCTGGGGTTTTTTATAATTAAAAAAATAATTGTGTCTTATTTTTGTCTTATTGCATTGCTTTGTTATAAACTTTCATCTTGTTCGTTATCTTCTTTATAAACATTTTAAACTGTTAAATATATAAAACTGTAAAGTACAAAACATTTTCTTGCAATGCTGTAAGGACTGAAGAGACTCGAGTATCCTCAATTCAGTGCATTAGGGAAGCAAATAGTATCATTCAAAGTCCTCTACCAAAAGCCGTTAAAATATGAGCTGTAGTTGGGTTATGCTAAAATTCTTGCCAAGATTCACCAGAATTCAAAAGTGAAATGCATACCTTATTTTAACCAGTAAAGTCACACTTGGGATGTTATCAAATATAGTTACTTCTGCCTAAATATTGATGTCATATTATGTTCCAAATTTCATACCTCTATTATATTTTGCAGACAATCATGATCATGTGTTGGGCTAAGAGACTGAGCAGCCATGGTGATCATGGTTGTCTTTTTTTGGAAAGACGGGTATCTGTCAGGGAAGACTGAAGTCTCCCTTGGAATGGAGAATGTAAAACCTCTCCCTCCAAATTATTACAATTTTGCAATTAGGAGCTTTCAGGCAAAAATATGGGAATGGGAATAACAGTTATTTACTAGGAATAATAAAAATGCAAATACAGTAATACAAAAAAAACCAAGCAAGCAAACAAACAAAAGTCCTAGAAAATCCTGACAGAGTCAGGAATACAACCTGACACCCTGTTGGCCAGGGTGTTGCAAGCAGTCCAGGTAAGTCCTCCTGGAGTGACAGATGTGGTTCTGTTAGAGTGGAGATGGTCCTGTAGTGGCAATTAGATGAGTCCGGTCTTCCTCTGAGAATTCAGTGGAAAACCGGCTGCTCTGGGGTGCCTGTGTCCCCATTTTATCTGGGTAGGGAATGGTTGGCTCCTCCCCACTGGGTGGTGCATCTCACAATGGATGATGTAATGTGTCGTGTCACTGGTGAGCCTTGATGGCCCATTAACAGAAGATATCCCCAGAGGGGGAGACAAAGTCAATGAAAGAGATAAGAAGCACTGCCCCAGACAGTCTATTGTCAGAAGGCATCCACTCTCTCCCCACTCTGGAGTTACAAGAGATAAAGAACAATATCTCCTGAACGGTTTCAACAGATGAAAATAGAACACACATTTTTTGGTTACATTTTTCAACCCAAGATATGGTGCTGCTCCTGATCTGAGTTCTGGGAGTTGGCAGATGTTAGGTCTGCTTCTGGTAACAGATGTACTTACATGGCTTCCAGTTGGATGCAGTCTCTTATCAAGCCAGGTCAAATGGCACAGCAGAATACGTCTGTGTTTTTAAAATTTTATGTAAGCCTATCTTACATGGACTTCCTGAACCTAGGAACTTACTTTCAGTAGTTTATTTTTTCTTTGAGTAGCCTGTTTGCATGTGTAAGAACTGCAGGCCTGAACTGAGTGCTGGGTTACTCTGCAAGTGTAGATAGCCTCCCTGTTTAGTAGTAGGATGTGGTTAGCTGAGCAAGAAATCTGGGATGTAATATCCCTTGCTATGCAGCCTATTGGCTTCATAGAATCAAGCCACTGCTTACCTAAATTTATCACACAGTGTCAAATGTCTACTGAAAGTTGTTGACTGCGTATCCTGCTACGTAGTAATGTATAACTTACATTGCATGCTAACTTAGTGCACTAATCTTGAATTGTTTTTCACTTTTCAGTTCAGCGTACACTTCTGGAGAACTAAATTAAAGAAAGAGTGGTGAAGAACAGATCTTTGAACTGGATAAACAACCTGCATTCTGCCAAAAAAAAAAAAAAAGGAAACAAAAAAAAGCAAAATATAAACAGCAGAGCCCAAAGTTTCATGAGAAAACAGCTCTTGTTTGAAACACCTCTGGGACTGTGACTTAGACCCGAGTACTTCTGTGTGGTTAGCCCTGTGAAGCATTGTGGCACACCAATACATGGCCTTAATGACAGGGGTGTAGAAGTATGTTGTGCCTTTACATTTTTTCCTTTACTCCTCTGACAAATGGGTGTGTCTCAAGCGCATTCAGTGTGTTTAATTTTTCCTTACCTCTCCAAAACTAAAATGCAGTTATTGTTTTTGTTATGTTATTGCTCTCAGGCAATACAAACATTTTTTTAAATAATCTGTACTCAGTGAATAGACCAACCAACCAACTTGGTGTATGTTGTGGGCACCTGAAAGCAAACAGCTCACTGTGTATGGATGGTGGATCTGGGTGTGGGTTCTGCTGATCCAATCTCTGTAGCTGCCTGGGCCAGCTGCCAGGGAAGAGATGCTTGTGCTTGAGCATTCAGGAGACAAAAATTCTGGTTTGTTTCTAGATTTTTTTTTCATTGCATCTGTCTGGAACAGATTGAGAAAACCCAAAGTTAATGCACACCGAGCCTTCATCCTGTCTGTCTCTTCCTGCTTGTCAAGTACTGAACTGGTCGGTTGTGGAAAAGCCTGTTTTTGCAGATCAGAAACATAGTTGGACTTTGTATTTCTGGTGACGTTGATGTTAAGCATTGTCCAAACAGTTGTGGATTAAGTACTTGGGAGTGGGGATTAACATCTTTAGACTTCTATACCCAAAAGCTTAAGAGAAAATAGGGTTGAATTCAGAAGGTTTATTATACATTTGTAAGGGACAGAAACAGTACCACAGCTCCAAACTACAGCACGACTGACCAGAACAAGCCAATCTCATTCCACAGGCATCCACTGAACGGTAGAAATAGCAAACATGTGAGAAGTGCTTTTGGACTTGTGAAGGATTCCCCTAGGATGATGACCTGTGGTTGCACCCTACTCTGAAAGCACTTGTGACCTGTGCTGTGGCTCTTGAAAGCAGCAGAAATGTTTCGAGGATCTGTGGAAACATGGAAAACTACAACTCATAACAGCCAAAGGACTAAATCTGGAATAATAACGAGTTCTGTCAGGAAGGAATGGTCTGACCAGTTTTGTTGGCTTTCATTCTAATTGCTTCAAATTTTCATGCAATTTTACCATAGGTGTCTTATTAATGGGCTTCAGCCACCTGACAAGGTTCTACAGGAAGGTGACATTTCATGGAACATCTTAGAATGTAGAAATTAATGAATTTGGATATTAAACCTGTAAATATAGCTGTACATTCAAATATGAATGTATGCCAAGGATAATTCATTTAAGAATTTCTTGTACATGTTTCTTAGGTTGCAACAAAGCTTTTCTCCAATGTTAGTGTTTTCTTATGGAATTGATTTGTAAATCTCTTTTTGCCCCACATCTGCATTTAGTATAGAATTGCTAAAGTCTTTAAGTGTGTTTGAGGGTGCAAAAGTGATTCCTACATAAACATTTGGTTTATGTAAATACAGAGGAAAGAAATGTACTACTTACCTACATTAATAAACAGATATATCTATGCCACATGTAGAGCAAATAAAAGTAAGTCCGTGTTTGTTAGAGTTAAAATGGCAGGAGGAGTTCAAACTGGCTTTTAGCTAACCAAGACTCTTGAACTCTTTTTCAGCTTTTGTGAGCCTAAAAATTACTTAAGACCTATCAACGTTGTGATTTTTTTCTAAAAATAAATTTAAAAAATGATTTCTGTGTTCGTCTTCTCAGTAGTTCTGAAAATAAAAAACTTGGTGCTCAATCACCTAGGGAAGGAACCTTTAAGTGATTTGTCTTCCTGCGCCATCAGCAGCTCAGGTTTATTTTGTACAGACATTTTAATCATTTTGGAATGAAGTTGGCCAGAAGCAACAAAGCTTTGAGCTGCTTACAGGAGATGCTAATCTGTGTGATGTGAAGAGATCTGTCTGTGTGAAGGACAGGTAAGGCTTTCAAAGGAAAAGATTTGGTAGCCCAGAATCTACTGAAAATATGCACTTTAGATGTCTTAGTATGGGCAAACCTAACAGCATTCAATTTTCCTCATCCGATTATCACATCCTGTAGCAGTAGATGCTTTTGCAGGGCCATGTGTTGTCTCACTTTCTGATGTGAGAGGACCATAGCTAAATGAGAAGGCAAAACAAGAATTAAATATAAATACAAATATAAATATAACAAACTTACTGATTTTTCCAACTTCCTGATTTATCCAGTTATGTTTTCACAGTCTGGAGCTGTGGAAGAAGGAAGAAAGACTGGCTGCTGCCACCTGGATATAAAAGGTTAAACAGAAGACTTGAAATTTCATTCTGTTCTCTTCTGTGAGAAGGTGCCAGTTCATGGGTTTCTGTTATGTGCCTGTGAATAAAACCTAGCAGTTCACTTGCAGTTATTGGGGTATTAATTGCTACGTTGCTGTTTGCCTCACTGCCCACAGAAACTTTTATCTTGTTTCTTTGTTGCTCAACTGCCATTACGTTACAGAGCTAAATATTCTAACTCATTTCTCCCACTGATTGGGACAGGAAACATTATCAGTTAACCTTCACCACTCTTCTGAAGTAGTTCTGCAGTCACGTCCCACAGGTCACCTGCTGCCCATCATCGCCTTAGGAGCTGCCAGTGACTTTCAGTTCTGGAAAATAATGTAGTTTCTGTGCATGTTTCAATTAGACTGTGCAGTGGAATGAAAAAGTGCTGTCCTTTCTAGGTCCAAACTGCAAGCTGATCCCTGTGAGGTACCTACCATCAAACTGAGTTCAAATGGATGGCAAAAAGAGCGCTGTCCCGCTCCTGTGGCACACCCTCTTCACTTCCATTTCTCATTCCAGTCTACCTCCTTTGAGGATGAGGAGGAGTTACCATCAGTAATAGGAGGAAAAGTAATCAAAGCACGATCCTCTAGAATAATATGTCACTTTAGCTTCTACCAGATAGCTGCAGTAGCAGTTTATTCATCCTATTGGTGGAAAAGACTACTTGAAAAATGTTTGATGGTTTTCAAATGCGGTGTGCATTTCAAATACTTACTCAAAGTTATCTAAATGAATTCATTGTATTGTGCAAATGAAAGCAAGCAAATCTTAAGCGTAACATTTGGCAGCTTTTTGCCCTAGCTCTTATCTGTGCATTTCAGTATCTGTGCCAAATTTTGAATGCTAAGAAAAACATTTTAGTGCTCTCAGTTTTCAGTATATCTTGGGCTGAGTAACAGTTTGAATGCTACTTTTCTTTGTTGGCTTTTTTTTTTTTTCCTTTGGGCCATCATCTCAAACACACTGTTCTACGTGTGTTTGTCACTTGAGAAGATTATGAAGCAAGGCCTAATCTTTTCACAAAATACTACTTCCTTTTTGTGCTGCTCTTTTACACAGATAAAAAAAAAAAAACCACCACATTTAAAATGAAGTGAGAAGATTATTAAGAGTGGGAAAAGGACTTAAATGGAGCAAACCCACAGTTTTCCCAAATCTCAGCGTTTGGAATAACTACAAGAATAAAATACATGTTTCTCCATTTGCTTGTGAAAAATCATTGAAGCTTTAGCTAGTATGTAGTAATTGTATTCTGTTGTCAAGAAGTTGTATCACCAATTCAGTTGTGTGTGTTTGGCTAACATTTAAATTAATGGCTTGAATTACTGGATGCTTCAATATTTTAATTAAAGTACTTCTGTTTCTATGAAAAAAGATGAGTAGTGTAGGATATTAATGGCATTCCCAAGTAGTTCTAGTGTATAATTCAGTTCTTTCATCTCCAATGGACACATGGAGCAGGTTACCCATGCCAAAGAAAGCAATGTCTGACCTCTGCCCACAGGAAGATGGGGCTGCCACTGTGATGAGTTGTGACTGAACTCTTTTTCCCTTTCAGCTTGTCTCATCTAAAAGAGGCCTGATGGGGTAAAAGTGAACAGACAGACACACTGGCTCCTTTTCTACCACCATTTGCGTTTCTAAAATATTGGGGATTTCCTTAAAAGACAAGTAAAAAAAATATAGGCAATTCATCCACCTGGTCAGGCAGAGAGACCTTTGTTTTCCTTTACACAGAAAAAGATGGGTCAATGCTCCTTCAAGTGCTAAAAGTGTGATTTATGGTTAGATATTAGCTCATATATTTCTTTTTAATATACAATATATTTTTTACTTGCTGTCTTGGGCAAGCTGTTGCATGCTTTTGACAGCATCAGGATAAAGAAGTTTCTGTAATGCTCCCAAGAACAGGAGGGGGATAAGCATTCAAGACATCCCGATTCCTGCATTAGGTCCACTCCTTCCAGTGCCACACACTTTCATATTTAGCTAGACAGGGCAATAGCTGGCTTCAGGAGAGCTGAACAAGATGTGCATCATCTTCAGACTTTGTCTGAGAATGTTCAATATCACAACGAAGTTGTATCAGCAGACAGGTGAGACAATGTGTATCGGGAAGACTTCACTTGCAGGAACAACTGTTTTGAAGTAAAGCTACTGAACATGTGCAAGTTGTTCAGACCTGCCTGGGACTAACCTAACCTTGCCAACATTCCTGTTCCCTTCAGGAAAATTCATCACCTGTATGAAGATCAGCACAGGTGGGCCTGCTTTTGGCATTCTGGGAAAAAAAGAAAAAAAACCAAAACCAACAAAAACAAACAAAACTAAACAACCCACAGTGGATTTATGGGACTGCTCATTTCATGGTATAGTTCTTGTTGTAACTGGCTGAAAAAGTCACCTCTTTGGCCTAAATGTCCTTAATTGTTCTGAGACTGAGCAGTTGGCCTTGACACGGAGAATGATGATACCCAAATTGAACTTTAGAGCTTCTATCAGTAGCTAGAAGCCAGACCTTTATAAACCGTTCTGCTGTTAAAAATCTGGGCAGGGGAAAGGGAGGGAGTTGACGTACTTGAACATCAAGCTTCTTGAGCATCCAGTATCTCCTACTTCTGCCAGTCCATCTTATGTTGTTGCATCTGGTTTTTGTAGCTAGCATAAAAGCACAAATTCAGTTGTGTCTTCTGGGTGACTCAACAGAAATGCAGCTGGGGGCAGCCTGTGCCCCACATCAGACTGAATCACCCAGCAGCACCACCACCAGTGCTCAGATTGGCCACTCGTGGTAGCAGGGTCCTGAGCTATTTGCTGCCCTAGACAAAGCAGCTCTGACAAACCCCCTGCAGCTTACCCCCCAGCACAAGAGAAGATGCACACCAGCCACCCTGCTGGTGCTGGGCACTGGGGTGATGGCTGCAATCCATTTCAAAGGACAAGACTGTAGGCACATCTGTTTGCTAGAGAGATGTATGAGAATAGCCATGATGCTGTGACAAAACTGGATTTAAATGACATCAGTAATTTCAAAAGTATGTCCATGTACAGATAGATGCATGGGGTTTTTTTTCATTTTCCAAAGCTTTGTACCATCACAATCAGCACTATCTGACATCTCTTGCCATGTAGGATATGCATGGATATTGGTATTAAAAACAAACAAAAAAACACAAACAAAAACAAACAAACCCCCACCAAAGTAGATTAAGAGAAACAATCATGATGGGCAATGTTAATTGTAAAAATAAGCATTCACTGGGGAGCAGAGCATGCTTCAGTTCAGTAGTCCAACATGACATTTTAAATTTATAGAAGCTGGGGTTTTTTCTGTCATCCCTCTGTAGCCAATTCCAAGTTGCTGCAAAGTGGATTCCTAACCTCTATCTGCTTTAATTTGGTGGCCCGAGTAAGGAGTTAAGGCTGACAGGATTACTCTTATCAGCTATTATTGCTGAGCCAAGAAACCAGCAGTGCTTTCAAGAAAGTGCTGCTTTGAGGACAGAGTATGTCTGAGTGATTCTTTCAAGCATGCTTCAGAGAAGGACGGTCTCCTCTTACAAACTACCTGAGCTCCCACAGCACCACGCCCTGCTTTGAAGGCGAGGATGTCAAACAGGTTGGCTTTCCCCTCTGGGAAGGAGGTGGATCCAGAGAGTTCGGGCACCCTCCTGATTGGGTGCTGCCACTGCTTCCCCAGCTCTCCGTGGTTCCTTCCTGGGTGATAAATAAGTTTCTTGGGGCACAGGTAGCACCTCATGTGCTGCTCACAGCTTGGCTCGAGCTTGAGCTTGCTTGCTTTTGTTACTTGCCCTGTACGCAGAAAGGTTTCTCTGTCTCTTGCAGAGCTTGGGTGTGGTGGTGAGAAGCCTCTTTAGACAGTTGATTCCAAGTGCCTCCCTCAAACCTTGGCACTGCAGTTGCAACATCTGCTCTGCCATAATTGCTTGGAAAAAAACAACTGCTGCAATCAAGGCACTGCATAGAAGAGCATGGAGAAATTCAGAAGTATTTTTCTCTTGTGCCTTGGCTTCCTTCTAGTCCATGTAAGAGGTAAGTGACCCTTACCTTGCCTTATTTCAAAGACTAGATTATTAAAAATGAAAAAAAAACCAACTAACCCCCAAACCAAAAAAACTAAGCTCCCAACCCCTAAAAGGTGTGCTTTGTTTATTTGAAAATGCTTGCTTGCATTTTTTTTTGTAGCTACAGTTTTGTGAGAAGCATTCAAAAGTTTTTTATATGTACTTCACCAGTTTCTAAAGAGATACCTGTCTGCTGGATAACAGCTATACTAGTTGAAGTTTGTTTATTAATTTCTTATTATTTATTATTAATTTCTTCTTATTTATTGATTTCTTCTTATTTTCTCACTCATGATGCTTTTCTAAAATGATTCACAAGCATAGGCTTGAGTATAAACTTTTTAAAATGGAAGCTGGAAAATGAGAGCTTCCAGGGGAACTTACAATTTCCAAAGAGATCCTTAGTCAAATAATGACTTCATGTGTTAAAGCTTTTCTTGGTTATTGATATTTTGAAACCTATGAATTTTATTGTAAAAACAAATTACAATTCAGTTTAAAGGTGTTCATGCTTTTATACTGGTGCATGTGCTTTAATAGTTATAAAATAATAGTTTATTAACTATAATAAATGCATTCCACACAAACATACTTTTTTCATGGAGGACTAATTAAGAATTGAATACATTTTGTGTATATTTTTGATGAATAAATAACAATAGAGAAATTATAGCCTTTTCATACTGAGTCGTTTTACTGTATTCAAACATAATTTCTTTCAGCACAATATTCTTCCGAACTTTTCTTGAGGTCAAAGCAAATAGAATTACCTTTGTGGGTATCTGCCATGTGGTGTACTTGTAACCTTTTCTTTTTTGTGTATTAGCAATACTGCAGAAACTTTTAGTACAGTGTTGGCTGCAGAAAAAAATCCATCGGTAATCACTAATTCCAAAACAGCAGCTGCTGCTGATCCTCCCTGATCATCACTCCTGATGTTAACAAAGTCCCTAGGAGATCTCGTAGTGATGAGCAGTGAAAAACACCTTAACTTAGTTCAGTGGTTTCATTTTAACAAATGAAGAATGTTTTGGAGGTCTTCAGCAATTAGTAGGGCATTGAAAGAGCAGAGCAGCAGGACTGTGCTGGCCTGCATGCTGTGCTGTGAGCAGTGATAATTCATGCAGTCTCTCACCTCTTGGCATGCAGACTTTCTTGTTCTGTAACTGTCATATGCTGAATAGCTCTGTTCAGACAACCTGAGCATGAGCAAGCCAATTTGCATATACTCTATATTTTAATTACAAGGGTAGTCACTCTAATCATTCTTCATTTATACATGTGTTAATTTAGAGCCAGTTCAGACTCTGCTTTGGGGGAGAAGTCATTGCTGAAAGTTGCTGTGCGCTTTGGCCAGGCTTGTGACTCTGGAAACTATTTAATCCACTTTGACAAGCAAACCTAATTATTTTTAAGTCTGTGTCAACAGCCACTGAATTTTATCATTAAAGTATTCACCATGTTTCAGGGAATATTTACAAGAACCTCTTCTCAGTCCCAATCAAGACATGAGAAAGGCTTGACAGTGCTGGTGAAAAGATGGTCCAAGTTCTTATGAGAGGAATGTCTATGGCATGACTCACTTTTTTATAGGCAGCTTAATTCTTTTCTAAATTGTAGTTCTCTGTGAAAGCATCTATAAACTACTGGACCACCACAGCCAGACCAGATGACATAATTCCTCTTACCATACAGTATTTCCTGTATGTGTCCAAGTATCTTGAGTTAGTTGACTAGACTTCCTTGATGGACACATCTCGACAGAAGCATAATAGAACCAAGAATTATATTGCACAAGGAAAGTGAAATCTGACACAGTTCAGAAACTTATGTGCTGACTGCAATATTCCATTTTTAGCTGCACTCTATCTTTTGAAATTTCCAGACTTAGGTAGGTTACATGAAAACTCCTATGTATTTGAGCTTCAACAACTAATTGTCTGTGAGCCTTTTAGCCCAATCCAAATGAAATAAACTCCACAGAAACTTCTTCCACTGAATTTCATGGTGACATTCCTCATCAGTTCCTGCATCTTGGCTGATCTCTGGTAATTCAGGTTTGGCTGTATACTGCCCATTTAAGGAGTGCTCAGACACAACTCAGGTTGCTCCCTGGTAACTGAGATCATGCATCTGTGTGAAACACAGGTCCCACCTGGGCTCAAACCTGTGTGCACACAGCAGTGGGGAAGATGTGCAACCTGGGTGTTCTCCCTGTATGGACCTGGAAGGCAGCTGAGACTCTCACTCAGACCTGACTGCCCAGAATGCTCCTCAGGTTCCCAATGTAGATAGAATCTGTATATCCACGGTCTTTAATGCTGACTGATAGGTCAGATGTGTAGCCAGTAACAAAGACTGGTATGTCTGAGATGGTTTACATTTACTCCATCAGGTATTGAATGCTACACAGGTAAAGGGAGAAGCATTTATTGCTAGTCAGTAGACCATGCACCTCTCTTCAGATAAGGCTTACAAAGTTTTTGACCCAAAATCAGTTACAGTCTCAATTAATCAGCTGTGCACTTTATGAGGAGCAAATTGTAGATGGTTTGGATTTGAGGCCCTATGTGACTTATGAATAATGTAGTTTTCATTGGAGTTGAAAGAGCAGGAGAGATGACACAGTCCTGTTTTTCTTATAGTGCTCCATGTCTCTGCAGTCCTCACAGTTGTTCTGTGTGAGGCCCCTGTGGACGTGCTGAAGCACTTACAGATTCAGCAGGCAACAAATTCTCTTCTGCTGGCTGCCAAAACTATTTCACTCCCAAGACCTGAACTGTGATTATCCACAGGCACATCAGTGCTATCAGCTAAGGGTGTGACTGCAGCTTGAAAAATCCACATACCTGAACTGGCTGAAACACTAACAAGGGCAGAACATTGCAACATCAGAGCTTGGAAAACAGCTGGTGTAGTTACTCAGCTTTTCAGGTTCACTTTTCAAACACTGCTGCCGTGTTCCAAGCCTGCTCGAGTGTGTTTTGTTAACTTATTTGCACCATCAATTGTCAAACCCTTTCCATCCCACTGAAGGTAATAAATAACAAATAAATGTCAGAGTTCTTTCAAGATTAGAAATCAATAAAAAAAGACATTTCTGTGGCATCTTGCCTCATATTAGGAGGAGAGAGTTTCAGTTTATTTTGATTAGAGTCTTTCTTCCTTTCCACAGGCTGAAATCTATGAATGTTATGGGAAAATACTAAAAATACTTAAATCTGACCTGTAGTACAATATCTTCTAAAGGCAAACACACCATCCCAGCTGGAAGAATGGGCTTGGATGGGTTATGAAAATATAAGTCCCACTTCTACTGAATAAGCTTTGCCTGTTATCAATAGATTTTTAATTAATGAAGAATTTAAGTAAAAGTTAAATCTCAGCAATATATTTTCAAAGAGCATCAATGCTACAGAAAAAAAATGAATGCAAAGCCAGAGCAGGCACTCAGATAAGCAGGCAAATTGAAGTCCTTCCGTACATCCCTGGTGTAGTTACACCAGTGGTAAAGGAACCAGGGGCTATCCATATTGAAGGTCAAGAGCTATTTTGCATGTATTTTACCAGTGTGCCTGGTGTGAAAGTGGGAAGAGGAATGTTAAAATACACTTTGTGAGCAACAGAAACAGCAAAGTCTGGCATCTCCCTGACCATCTATATTATATTCTGTTCCCTGTGTTGTCTCCAAACTACTCACTGGGTAATGTGGGGATTAGCAAGATGGTACCATCTTCTTCTGCAGTCACTCTGATGCAAAATCCAGAAAATTATCTTTGTTGCATTTTATGTATTCTGATTTATCAGATCATAAAGAACATCAGTTACCTTTGAACAGCAAGGCAAATATCATAGAAGTAAAAGATTTTCTTTTGTGTTTGGTGAGACTATGCTGCAGAGAGCTAAATCAGTACTGCCACTCCTACTTTATTAATACATCTCAGTTGCTGCTAATTATTTAAATGTGTTCTTGTACTTAGCAAGAGTCCTTTTCATTTCCCTTGCATTTAAACTAAAACCAGAAGTGGTCTAGCAAAAAATATGAAGCCAATAATCAGGTCTACATGTTGTGGTCTACATACTGGACCTTGGATCTTAATTATAGATTTTAAAGCATACTCATTTTCCATCCCAGCATCAAAGGGTTGTAATGGCAATCGTTGTTTATGAAACTAAAGGTCCTTGAAGGAAAAACAAGCTACAGTAACATCATCAGGAAATATGGATCATGAGGCTGTTACTTGAAATAGTTCCTGCTCATTGAGATTTTGTCCACAGTGTCTACTCTGGGGTGTAAACCTTTATGTTCTCCCAGAAATTAGTAATTTCATTTAAACAAACATAATTGCATCTTGAATAAAGTTGGACCAGAACATGAGTATGTTCCAAGTCCCATGCATGAGAAAATACATCCTCTTTTCTCATTATGGAGCAAATAGGTTTCTTGATTGTTTTACAATCAGAAATGGTCTGTGCAAAGAATAACTTACAATTTCAGCTAAAAAAAACCCCAAAAACAAAACCAAAAAAAAACCCCCAAAAACAACCCCCATGAAATGCATCTCATAAGTGATTTTGGTAACATATTGGTCCCCTTTAGAAAATTTTTGTTCTCATTTTTAAATCACAGATTCTTTCTCATTCTCTGCCAGCTTCATGTTTTAAGCTCATTGTATTCACAAAACAATTCCTATTTAATTACATCGAAGAAATCATAATTGTTTAAGTCTTTAAATGCTGTAAAAATCAATTTATTCTACTTTCCTGTCTTGTTACGAATTAGAAGTTAGTTCCTTCTAATTTACTTGTCATACAGGTAATCTCATCCCAAACATCTGACTACCAGCAATGCACCCAAAACTAATCAATTTAATCGCCTTCATGACAAAATTATTTCTCTAACATGCACATATATGCATTTTAGGTGTGTGTCCAGAAACATGTACGAACACATACAAACAAATTTTCTCACCGATTTTAGCTTCCTTTTTAATACTAGGCTATGCATATTAAAAGCCTGAGAATTTCATTTGTCACATAACCTGACCCTCACTTGGAAATACTCATTGCTGCCTTATTTAAATCTGCGTCATTTTAAGGGCCACAAGCTGTGTTCATATGGAGACTGAAAATGGCAGAGTGAGGTTGTGGTAGCCTTTTGTCAGAAAACTTGACTGCTGTTGTTATGACAAGCTGGTAACACTCACTTGCAGAATCCACCCTTGTTCCTCATAAATTCAACTCAAAAGCTGTAGGACCCTTGTGATCAAACAGATAAAAGGTTAAAGTGTGGTGAATCTATTCAACATTTAAATAATAAACCATAGATGAAAGATGCTACTGTCTATATTTTAGTGACTGGATATTTGGGTCACATTTTCAGAAAACTAATATTCAAAATTTGTGAACACTAAATGCAGATGTGCCTGAGGACATGACTTTGCAAGCATTTTCTCAAATTCTCTGGTATGAGTCATTGAGGACCACCCACAAAAAACATTATTACAGTCACTTTATTTCTATGTCAAAACAGAGATACTCCCAGAAGAAAGGTTAGAAGTAATGCCAAGAAATAGCATACTAGCTGAAAAGCAGTAATAACAGAGATAACTCTGAGATAATACCACCTGCACAGCTAAATCTCTTCACAACTTTATTCAGATGAAAACAAACAAACAACAAAGCCAACAGCAACAAATACAAAAACCCCAACCAATTAAAAAAACCCAGGGGAACAAAGCTCTTTCTGCCCCACTAAAATTTCTTTCATTATCATTTTCATCAGTATATTTTAAACTCTTTCTATTATGGAAGCGGATAAAAAAATATTATGTGGAAAATTACTTTATTTCAGTCTGTTTGTTCTCTGGAGATCACTAATTTATTTCTCTTGTCGTTTATCTTCAGAGTTCTCTGAAGTGACTGCAGCTCCTATTGAGCTAAATATTTTCTGAGGCTCTAAAGTAGTTTTGTTTTCAGACAAACCATGATGTGGATAAAGTCTGAGCTGTTCCACTATTTAACCGTTACCCTCCTTAAATTGGATTCTTAAAAATGTCTAGGTGCAGTTTCAGGAATGGTAATGAGCATTTAAAATTCTGCTCTGCAGAATCTTACTCCTTGAGGTCATTTGATGTTATTATCAAAGGAAGTTGGCATCGAAGTCCAAGCAGTCTTTTGGTTTATTGCAGTATAATTTACCATGCTGCACAGATGTCCTGATACAAACTGCCCATCTGTCAAAGTTTATGTTTACGTAGTCAAAGGGATTTCATTGTGGATTCCTGTCTTACTCCCAGGCAGTCATTCTGTGTTGGTGTCCTTTTCTTTTCATTACTTGGTCTATCACACAAGAAACATTTTTTTAAAAAAATCAATCTGAATAGTTCCTGCAGGAGATTTTCAGTCTTCTTTTTTCTCTTCTTAAAATTTCTATAGCTTTCTTCTGTTTCTCCCCTGAAGTCTCAAAACACCTTTTGCCTTTTCACACCTTTTCCTTAACAGAACAGACATACAATAGGAGAGGGAAACCTTGATGTTGTCCAGAAGAAGGGCAGGTGTCAATAACTGTTTCAGTCTGTTGTTTTGCTTTAGTTCTCATGCAATTGAAAGCATCTGCATTATCTTGCTTGAATTTCATAATCTGATTAGATTCCACCTTCTATTTTTATTTTTCCCTAACTTCAAAGAAATATTGTACCTGAAGGTTTTCCACAGTCCTTCTTCACAAGACGATTTTGTCACATTCTCTTTGCAGCATTAGGATCTCTGTAGTTGCTTTCCATATTGTTAGTTCTTGCATGTCATGACCTGTAACAAAGGAGCTGGTTTGGCCAACAGCTCTCCAGTATAACAAAATTATTTCTCATGACTCTTATTCTGATTATGGTTACAATATTATTCCTGATGACTCACTCCAGCAAGAAATGCTTTTAGCCATCGATTACGGTGGCCTCCTGAGGGAATAAGGTTCAGGTCAGACAGCCTCCTCCAGTACTCAGGATGCTGATCAAAAATGAAGATTTTACCAGAGGACAAAATCAAAGGACTGTCAAGCTTAAGTTGCTTGTACTGCAAGCACTGAAGAAAAATATAACTTGACCAGACAAGTCACAGCAGTGCCAGGGTGTCCGCCTGTGCATAGTGTGTCTGCAGCAAGGTCAGAGGGCTCCACAGCTGGGGTGACAGCCCATGGGCAGAGGCTCAGGGACAGGAAGGGCTGGTGGTGCACTCAGGGCTCAAGCAGAAAATATCTTCTGATGAAGCCCCTTGTTTATTTTATATATTTATGTATTTAATGGATTCATATTAAAAAAATGTAACCTCTCAGAGTCTTAGATTACAGCTTTAATAGTGGCTTTAAATTGAAAGAGAGTAATTTTAAATTGGATATTAGGAAGATTTGGTTTTTTTACTGTGAGTGTGGTGAGGCATTGGAACAGGTTATAAAGAGAAGTTGTGGATATCCCATCCCTGGAAATGTTCAGGGCTGAATGGGTCACTGAACAATCTGGTCTAGTGGAAGGTGTCCCTGTCCATGGTGGTGAGAGTGGGAAATAGATGGTCTTTAAGGTCCTTTCCAACACAAACCATTCTGTGTTTCTATGACTGTATGAATATTATCCACCTCAAGACCCAATCCAAAAGTTACTGAACTTGCCAATGTTGGCTGAGGGGTTGGGGCAGAGGAGGGAGAGGTGGCCAAATGAGGCAGCAAGCCAAGAAACAAATAATAAAGAGATAACGTGCCACTCTGCTAATGTTACTGGGAAAGTCTTATGCTGTTACCTATTTTTACTTACCAAACATATTCCTCTTAATATTTTACTGGCACAGTTTTGCTTTAGAAGCCATTTGTAGTTTGCATTCCAGCCTTGTTTTATCTCTTCCATCAGACCCCATCCATAATTAAGTTCACAGACTTACATTAAAATCCTCATGGGAATCAAAACATTTCTACTTTATGTTCCTGTGCTGACTGTTGTTTGAGGATCACACAGTGCTTCACCACTGGTAATTAATCTTTCTGGAAGCTCTTTGACACAGGCAAGAGCTAGTATTCAGGAACAGTGATTAATGAGAAGAATGCCATGAATATGTACAGGACCTGTCAAGATGAAGGAGCTGAGCTGAACCCTGAGCACTGCTGTGCTGACAAACCTCTCTTTTGTACAGCCTCTCTCTGTTCCCCAGCTTCTTCACTTGAACAGTGACACCTCTCATGCTGTGAAGTGTTCAAGACTTGCCAAGAAAAACTCCTCAAGGTATTAAGCCTTTTGGAAATGATAATAAACATAAGCAGATCAAGTGCAGCTTGAGGCTTAGTCGATAGCACAGTAATGCATTTCTGTTTAGGGAAGTCATAGCGTGTCATGAGTTTTTGTGGGTTTGTGTGGGCTGATGTTCTATTTGGAATGCAAACACAAGGAAGATGCATCACCGCAGATGACAACCAGTGGATAAGTATTCTGCAAACGTGTGTTTGAGAAGCCTGTATATTGCAAGGAAAGAGGCAGACTGTAGAGTTGAAAGTAAAATTCACATGAATATCTCTGTGTGTTCAGTTCAAAGTCATCATTTCAGTTTATACATTTAAAATATTTTCCAGTTTTCTTCACCTGCTAACTTCTAAAGTACAGATGCTAATTATTCTGCTGTGACATTCAAAGACATTGTTGTCACCTAACAGAGAACAGGAAGGGTTTTTATTTTTTTTTTCCTTTTAAGATTTTTAATTTACAGGCAAAACTAAATTAAGTAAACACATCTTAATATCTTTCATTTATGGCCATGTTACAGTAAGAATTAAAAAAACAAAGTTGGTTTTTGTTGCAAGTGATCACAAGGCAAGCTTGACAGTAAAGCTGCTTGCTAAGCTGAGCCAGTAAAATAATAATAAAGATATCAAAAATTCTCACCTAATGATTTTGGTTCACAAGTGCTATGTTGAATGCTACTTTCAGCTGTCTCCCGGCAATAATACTGAGGCCTCTAACTGATGACCTGTGTTCTTCAGAGGGGTGTTTGCACAGCAGGTGAATATGATAACACAGGGGAGCAGCTTTTCTTTGGCCAACCTGAACAAATAACTTCCTTGAATTAAATGAGCCCATCTCTCACAGTCATTCAGGACTGCACTGCACAGGGATGACAGCTGACAGCTTGTTCTGTGCCTGCTGCTGCTTGGATGGCTCTCTCTTTTGCCTCTCACTGATGTTCTGGCTCTGTAGAGAGCCCCCAGTTCTGGAGGTCTTGGAAACCTACCTGCTGACTTAGTGTCTTCTGTCACATTCCTTCTAGGTCAAGGTGATTTTGATTTAGCTGACGCCCTTGATCACCCTGGTATGTACATTTTCTATCCTTATTTTATTATTGCTTTTACATCTCATAATAAATCTTAAGACTTTTTCCTTGAGGAATGGAATATGAAGTGGCTTATGTTAAAGATACACAGAACTGGAGAATGCTAGATTTCAATGTTTCTATCACAAAACGAAAATCTTCTTTAAAACAAACAAAGGAAAAAATAGCTTTGAAAACATATTCCTTGATTTTTGGCTTTTGCTGTGATACATAAAGATTTGTTGGAAGCAGCTCTCTACACTTGCAGATACCTGCTTTTGTTAAGTTGAAGCTTTTAATGTTTATTGGCCTGTCATTGTGTTCAACAGATGACATAATTACCAGGAAGCCTACAGTGATCAGAAGACCAACAAGACCTGTGTTCAGTGAGTAATAAATAATGAGTCATAAAACTGATTTTGTATATGTAAGTAACTTTCACATGAGGTTCTTTATCATATTTGCTGCTGTGCTATAGCTGGAATAATGTATGAATAACAGCTGTGTTCTTAAAGTAAAATAAGTGCTCTTTTGACAATTAGCAATTGCATATCTTTACTGCTTCCAGTAAGGCATTTAAGCAGGGCTGGCCAGTAATAGTATTTTATTTCCTGAAGACCTTCTTCACACTTTTCTAGATTGTTCTGAACTCCCTGGGGAGTGTAGCAATGGGTAGCTGTTGCTAAAAAATGCCTAACTGTTCCTCTACTTTCTTTTCCCTATTATCTTTACTTTTTGTATATTTATTCCTTATAATAATGAATAACAGATAATAGAGTTGGAAAAGAATCAGAACGAAGTTGGGGCTATTCTTTCTTTTCACCATATATTTGATTGATACTATCTAGTGTTGATTGCTACAACCACCTGTGTCAGAAAGGAGAAAAGGCTCTGAACAAGTGGACAGCTGTAGTCCTGGGAATGCCAAACAATGAATTCCAATGAACACTCGTTAATGTTGAAAAAATCCAAATTCCAAACAAGCACAAAATTGCATTTGTGATGGAACAATTTATGACAGCAAAGAATTTTTTTTCACCTAAACTGCACTGGAATAACTTTCTGTCTATCAAACAAAATGCTTGGAAAATGCTGGATAAAAAAACCACAACAACTTTATGTCTTTTTCTGGACAAACTTTGCAATAAGATGTTTGGTGCATGAAAGTAGTTACATTTTCCACACAATTCTCTGGTTCCCTCTTTGAACAAACAGGGGCAATATTTTGTTAAAGTGGTAGCTACTACATACATTAATGGCTGCAGTCTTCCTTCTTGCTTCATCTGGCAAACAAAATTTGTGTCTGGCCTGGCTTAGAAGTGTCTGTCTATTTTAAAATATTGCACTAAATGTGGATTTGTTCCCATCCTACTCTAAACATTTCAAGTTATTTGAATTGTGCCCTAGAATACTTTATCCTTGATCATGTTTAAAGTTAGCTTAGGATGCCAATATCTGAACTGAAGCTGCCTCAGTCTGGTGAAAGGGATTTTTATTTTTAGGAACTCCTAAATCTGTTACAGATATGAACATCAGATGAATATCTACCCTAACCAAATCCACTTCACTAATTTTTGGGCAGGAAGAACTCCATGTTTTCCAACTATTTCAGGGTCTCCTTCAGCACTACAGAGGACTGCAGGGAGCTTAAAAAAGCAATAAAAACTTATTTAAAAACCCAAGTCCACAGTATTACAAATCGATTGTTGGATTTGGTACAAAAGTATGTTCTAGCATTTGCTTAATGCTTCATCCTAATTTCTGAGTTTCCTTTATATCTCCTTCAGAAGTGAGGCTCACTGAGATTTTTGTTTTTGTTAACTACTAAGTGAGGCTAATTACAGGCAGTGTCCTCTGGGCATCTCATGCACGTCTGCCTGTTGAAGCTCTCCTGTAGGCACCTCCCTACTGTAGCAAAATTCATCACACAGTTGAATGGAAGGTAATGTTTATTTACAAAATCTTAAAGTTGATGTTCACCCACTCACATTGCTCCTGCATTCTGTTTAATTCAGCCGTATCCTCACGCCCACATGCTCATGAGCACCAAGATGTGTGTGCTTAGGTGGTCTGGTGAGCATCGTGTGCAACATGAGACAAAACTTGCCAGCTACTGAGCTCTTATCCTGTCTCTCTGCTTCTTCTTGATCAGAAACGACAAGTAGAACCCACAGATCTTTTATATCCTTTAGGAGTAATCAGGTATTATAGAGAGGTCCTTTGCCTCATAATATTTCTCACTCCAGTGTCTCTAGACCCTTGGTCAGGTTTCAGGTTGCTGCCCAATATTTTTTTTGTTTGTAGTACACAGGCTATGTGCTCAGGCTTTTTTTCTGGGTGGATAGTCAGAAAATTTGCAACATGCTGCAACCTTTGGTGTTAGAATGCCTTTCTGCTTTTCATCTGCTGACAAGTCACCTGTGCTGTCATCAGAGCACAGGCCTGCTGGTTTTGACAGAAACAACACATTCTTCAGTTTTACTGCTGGGAACAGTGAGCTTTATTTTCTGTTCTTTTAACACTTTGCTGTTTTTTCTGGTCCCTAAAGACACATTCCGTTTTTATTTCATTCATATCAACCTTAGCATTTCTGCAACAAATCTCTACTTGAACCCTCTAGAGCAGAACTTGTCTTTTGCCTGAATTCTTCATCTCAATAATAAATTGAATCTGGTTTTCAATTTATTGCATCTTACAGTTGACAGGTAAAGGCATTTTTGAAATGCAGCGCTCTGCTGGGCAGACACAGGAAGGATCTACACCTGACAAGAACAAACCAAGTCATGTATTAGGAATTTGCCTATTTTCCTGCCAGGTTTCCTGGTGACATCAAAGCATTTTGAGTTGTTACACAAATGAGACTAGATACTGTGCAAACACAGCTTCCCATTTCTCCTAGGTATAAAGAACAGAAGAAAACAGATTGCTGCATGGTGATTTTCCTGGGTTTCAGAAATTCTGACATGTCTATAATGAAAAAAAAAATTGTTTAATTGAGAGTCTATCTAATTGTCTGTGGCAACAAGCACTGTTACCAAAATTTAGATAGGTTTTGCTATCCCTTTTCTTCTGATTTACTGTATCAGTCCACACATAGAAGCATCAAGAAAGAGATTCTTGGAGTTATAACATCCATCTAATGTATTTCTTTCAGAGCTCACCATCATTCCATATGCACCTTAAAGCACCACCCACATACTCACATCCACACCTGTGTGTTAGAAAGAGAGCTCCTCTTTATGCATCTGCAGCTCATGGATAAACAGTTTATTGCATGGAAGGATTCCATCCCAGGTGCAGCGAGACACCTCATGGTGCTGGGCAATGGTCACAGCCTGTTGAAATTTACTGGGTAACTTTCACATACAGATATTTCATTCTATCTAAAAATCTTTAGAGCTTGGGCAAGTAAAAACAGACTGTCTCCCAACCTCAGTCAGGCTCAAACGATTGCCTGAACCAGGGGTTCACCATGACCCTTACCTAGATTAGTTGATTCAATCTCTTCCCAAGTAGGTTTATTGCTCCCAGTATTTGTTCTTGACATGGGTATTCCACTTTCGCAGTTCAATAAATTACACTTAAGACATGCATGTACCAATTTTAACCACAGGCATAAATGTTAATAATTGAGATATTTAAAAAATGGGTAACTATTTAAAAAATGAGTAAATTATAACATAGCTATTTTTATTTTTTGTACTTGCAGGTATATTAAAGAGGTGTTATCTTGATACAAGTGTAAAATTTACTATGACATCATTTTAAAACAGGAAAAAATCTTTTGTATTTTGAGTAGAAAATACTATGCTATTTGTCAATTAATGTGTGGGAAAATGTTAGAGTTTATTAGAGTTTTCAGGAAAAGTGTGACAAGTTATTTGAATTTGTGGCACTGCCTTCAAAAAATTGCTTGTCAAACATGCAGTTGTACACATTCAAATGAAAATAACATTTCATTTCCCTCAAGAACTGTGTGTAACTCACTTTTCTACATCTTCCTCCTATTCATTTTTAGACAATGATCTACATTTAGGAGATGCTCTTGGTGGGGGTGAGTACTCCCTTGTTTCCTTGAATACAAGGGATTTTTTTTTCTTTCACAGTCTTTTCCTGAACTCTACCTAATTTGTAAAAAGAGATTTCAGCACTGCAGGAGGTGCTATGGTCATGAGAGCAATTACAACTCATGTACATGCAGCCCTTCTGCCTGAGGCTGTCATGCAGAGTGGGGACATCACCTTGTCACCAGCTACCTTTGAGAGCTTCCAGCTGCCCTACCCTGCATGAACTGAAGTTAGCAGGGCTTGCTGTGCCATGGCAGAGCACCCCAGGCACAGCTGGGGAGAGCAAACGTGGCCCATTCAGATGTGATGGCTCCAGGTGGAGTCCTCTGACAGACGGTGATGGCTGCAGTTTCTTCACTTACCAAAAATGAGCCTGTCTAAGATTAGAAATCAGAGGTAACATTGGATGGAGAGGTTTGAGCTTTTTGTGGCTCTGCTGGTGGCAAATTGGAAATTCAGGAAGGAATGTTTCAGAGATGAGCACTGGTGAATACAGCTTCAGCTTGAAGAGGTCAAGCTGTTGTAACATGGTGTTAACTTGCAGATGTTCCCATAACACCCAGACCTGACCTAGGAAGTGTTCACAGTACTGTGCTGAGCTGTGCAGGCATACAAAATCATTGAGGCTGGGAATTTGTACACCAAATTTTATTTAGTGTGTTTAGAGATATATCAAGTATATGAAGTACTCTAGAAAGGTTCTTGAATACTGTAGTTAACCAAAATGCAATTAGTATTGAATCAAAGCCTTAAATCCCACTTTAATCACAGCCACAAAAAAGAAAAATTACCTCTCAGCCAACTGCATAGAACCTCTGAAACAGCTGACCTCTGAACCAGTGGTCTGGTTTATTTATGTTTCAGTCTTAGAGAATGACATCTTTTATATTGTTGTGCTGTTTGTTTGTTTGTTTGTTTTTTTCCCCCCATTTCCAAGTTCTCTTGTGGCACTTCATGCCTTTGTTTGATTGACATATTAGTCCACATTTTTCTGAAAATGTGAACTGAACCTAAAATCTGAACCTGATTTTGTTACTAATACCCATGTTTATATTTTCATTTATTCCTCCCTATAATAGTTCTTCCACTCCTGCAAGCTTTTGTTGAATTTATTTATTTATTTTACTGTTATGAGAG
This sequence comes from Prinia subflava, assembly GCF_021018805.1. Classification (NCBI taxonomy): domain Eukaryota; kingdom Metazoa; phylum Chordata; class Aves; order Passeriformes; family Cisticolidae; genus Prinia; species Prinia subflava. The sequence continues at coordinate 72,621,862 of NC_086249.1, read as the reverse complement.
GATAGGTTAAATATATTGACTAAAGTGTTAATTAATAGCTTAAGTATCTTAACTAAATCAAATCTTTTCCAAGCATGGAAAATTGTATATCCACTGGTTTTTATTTCTTTGTTCCATTTTCAGTTCTTGAGGTTCTTAATTGACCTTCATAAATGGTATACATTTATGTTAAAGTTACGTATCTTGTTATCAGTATTTTTGAAGGCATTATTTTTTCTCCAGCTATGCCATACAATGTCTTCTCATGCTTAGAGAAGAATAAATGCAGCATCATGCAGACATGAAATATGGATTGGTGGTTTTCTGCTTTTGTGCCACAGTGAATCTTAGTTCATTACACAGAGAGCTGGAACAGAGCAAGTCCTTTCTCTGCTGAATATAATGAATTGGGCAAAGTATGACTGAGCAAAGTTTTACAACTCTACCTAAAATCCATTGGCTGTAGACTGAACTCACCTGAAGTTAAGCATATTCAAGTGCTAAATAATTTTCTACATCAGAACCTAAATAATGCTCAGAAAAAGAAGCATTGTATTTAGCAGCTAAGCAAGAAGAAAACATAGCAAAAGGGCATCTGGCATGTTTGGAAGGTGAAAGATTTAAGGAGGGGGGGTGGAAATTGCTATTTATTTCTGTGACCTAATTTTGATCTGTTCAGAGCTAGATTCACTGTCTGGCTATGAGAACAGTAAAATATGTGGTTGAACGGGTTGAGAAAAGGATGGCAAGAGAAGACCAACTCTATACACACAGAGCAGTAACCCTAGATATTAAATTTGGTGGGCTTTGACCTGAGTGAGCTCTTCAGCATTGCATATGCAGTTTGGAAACTGCTGTTAGTCATCAGATCTCCTGCTCTATCCAATGCATCTCTTTCTAATCTTTTGGCAAAAAATTAAGGCTAAATGCTAGCACAAAGACCTAAACAACAGCAGAGCTGGAGTCTGAGTTCATTTTGCACAGTTCAAGAGCAGAAAATTCATTATGCATTAGATAAATTCAGCATCTGTTAGATGACACTAATCTGCAGGCCTTATTAACACCTGCTGATGGCAATGAGATAACCTGTTGCCTCCTGCCCAGACAAGAACACCAGCTTCTCTGTTGGCTCTGAATAACTGCACGACCTACACCCACAGTGACACCTTGTGCCTCCCAGCTGTCAGCTTTAAACAATGTTAGCACTTGTCAGATATACATTAAATATTTTTCCTCAAGGTTTTTTGTGAATTCTTCCCTTTTGAAAATATTCCCTGTTCACTTCCAAGTCAGTTTTTGTAGCTAGATACTTGTTGATATAGTGCTTAAATTCTTCTTAACTACTGACAAAGTCCTTTTATTAATTCATGGGAGGACAAATTAGAAATAAGTAAGAAACGTTTTTATTTACAGCTCCTGGTTTTGCCTGTTCAATCATCTAACAATGTTAATTATCAATAGGTGACATCTCAAGAAAACCTTTATACCCACCTCTTCCACCACGCCCAGGAAGTTATGGTAATTCTGGTAAGACTACTTGCGCTTAAGAAAATGTAATACTATGAGCTGTCCAGACCAGACATTTTGAATACTTTAATCTCTTATTTCTCTAGTAATAGCTTTTATCATCCTTTCCCTTAGTCTTCCTTTTGTAGTCACTGTTTCTGACTCAGAGTTGAGAAAGCTTTTTATGTAAATCACAGAATCAGAGAATGACTAGGTTGGAAGAGACCTTCAAGTTCATCAAGTCCAACCCATGCCCTAACACCTCAACTAAACCATGGCACAGAGTGCCACCTCCAATCTTTTTTAAAACACATCCAGGGATGATGACTCCACCAGGCAGACCATTCCAGTACTTTATCACCCTTTCTGTAAAACACTTTTTTCTAATATCCAACCTATGTTTCCCTTGGCACAGTTTAAGGCCGTGTCCTCTCATTCTGTCAGTTGCTGCCTGGAGAAAGAGACCAACCCCACCCGGCTACAGCCACATTTCATGAGGTTGTATAGGGTAATAAGGTCACCTCTGAGTCTCCTTTTCTCCAGGCTAAACACCCCAGCTCCCTCAGTTGTTCCTCACAGGATTTGTGTTCCCAGCCCCTCTCCAGTCTCGTTGCCTCCTCTGGATGTGCTCAAGGGTCTCAACATCCTTCCTGAGCTGAGGGACCAGAGCTGGACACAGCACTTGCGGTGTGGCCTCACCAATTCCCAGCACAGGGGAAGAATGGCCTGCCTGCTCCTGCTGGACACATCATTCCTGATCCAGGCCAGGATGTCCTTGGCCTTCTTGCCCACCAGGGCACACTGCTGGCTCATGTTCAGTCGGTTACTGACAGAACTCCCAGGTCCCTTTCCTCCTGGGCACTGTCCAGCCATTGCAGGGAGCTATTGTGGCCAAAATGCAGGACTTGGCACTTGGACTTACTAAATTTCATCCTATTGGACTCTGCCCATCCATCCAACTGTTCCAGGCCTCTCTGCAGAGCACTCCCGCCTTCCAAAAGATCGACACATGCTCCCAGCTTAGTGTCATCTGCAAATTTACCAATGACAGACTCAATGCCCTCATCCATTTCACCAATAAAAATATTGAACAGCACTGGCCCCAGCACAGACCCCTGAGGGACACCACTGGTCACTGGCCCCCAGCTGGATGCAGCAATGTTCGCTTCCACTCTCTGGGCCCAGCCATGCAGCCAGTTCCTAACCCAGGAAAGAGGGCTCCTGTCCAAGCTGCTGGCTGCCAGCTTTTCCAGGAGTGTGCTGTGGGAGACAGTGTCAAAGGCCTTGCTGGGGTCCAAACAGAAATATTAGTGTTGATATCATAAAGTTTTTCTGTTTGTTCAAAATGTGGGATACTGCATCTTAAATGGCATGAGTCTAACATTTAATCTTGTTTGCATTTTAATTTTGGGCATGTATACACTGAACTGTGCAAAGGTTCAAATTTGACATCTAGCCACAGGCACGGACAAACCTGTGCTCAAATCAATTTGAGATATGCATTTGAGATGGCCCTGGGGCATACAGCAGATGGAGCTGGGCAGCCTGTATGGCTTTTGAGTTTGGTTGCAGACACTTGCTTAATTAAAGTAAATGTGCCATATTTATTCTGGCTTTCACCCTGTACCCATACTTACTTTGGGTATGGCTGTAGGGGTGAGTGTGTTCAGGTCCTTCTGGAGCCTTTCCTGGAAAGGACCCACTGACTCTCTGCTTCAGCGATCACTAGGGCTCAAGATATCCAAATTATATAAGGATTTGTGTTACTGAGGCCCCAAGCCCACATCTCCCACAAGTTCCCAGAACAGACACAGAATACACAGACACCAGCAACGTCAGTAATTCAGCTTTCAGGTGAATTTTGGTAGGTGACTGTTCAAGATAAGACATGTCGAGGCTGGGATTTCAAAGGTCCCTCACCTCTCCCTAGAACACTAAAGGAGTGGATAAAGGAGCTGAAGGGGTTACCATTGTAGATAATTTTGCAGCTGGAATCTTTATCTTGCAGGAGGTTTTGATGATTCAGATCTCCTTGATGGAAAGCCTTTACCACCAGGTAACATTTGCCTATTTCTGTTCCAATGTTTTCCTAACACCTATAAATTTGAGCTAGTTGGTTTTGCTTTAGTGGTAATCTGTCTCTGAAAGTATAGGACAAGATTCTGTTATTTTTATTTAGGTTAGTTATACTTCATGAAAAACCACGGGTTTGAGCCTGAAGCTAGAACTTGAAACGTATTCCAAACCATTTTTTAGCATTCTAGCATATGCCAGAAGCCTGCAGGTTTTATCCCTTTGAATTCAGCAAGGAAAGTCCAAAAGCAAGGGGCACGCAGAAGAAGATGGACCAAGACTAAGATGCTGATGTAAATACTGATAAATTATCTGATTGTCTGGCAGTAGAGAAGAGATAGAGTGCAATGGCCTCCCTGTGAAATCAGCTTGATGGAGCCTGTTACATATGGTCCTTCTATTAGAAGGTAACATTCTTCCCCAAGTTGGAAATGTCAAGAGGATGAACAGTTATTCCTCTGGCCACCACAGCCATCAGTGGGGAGTGTAAGGGGAGCTCCTCTCTTGCAGTCTTGTTGGGCCACCCCCTTTTGCCCTCTGTACATCACACTTTGCTGAGTAAAGACAGTTCTCAAAACAGGATGACAAACATTTCTTTGATGAAACTTCCCCTTCTATTCCAGGAGGAGAGGAGCATCATTTCAATCATGGAGGGAACACAGGGAACACAGGTATAGTAAATAATTTACATTATTCTACAGTTGATTACTGATCTTTATGAAATACTAAAACAATGATAGCTTTATAAAAGTAGTACATATAATAAATTACACTTTAAGAGATCATTTTCATATCAGCTGAAATACAATTTCTATTTACACTTTAAGAGATCATTTTCATATCAGCTGAAATACAATTTCTATTTATCTGCTTAATTCAATGGTTTCACCAAACTGTTTTCATAATTTGGTAAAGGCACACTTTAGTTGACAATATGCTTAAGACACACCATTTAAGTGCCTCTGAAAAAAACCCCTTCTTTTTCTTTTTCCACAGATTCGGGTTTAATAGCTGGAGTTACATCCCCTGTAATTTCTGCATTTGTAATACTGGTTGTTGGATCAATAGCAGCCTACACTGCCTACAAGAATAATAAACTTTGTTTCAAACCACGTGGTAAGGCCCAAACTGTTTTCCACTGATTTAGTGCTGAAGTAGATGGGAATTTGACAAGCCATTGTCTCTGCCACCACAGAGGGGTGTGACAGTTGTGGCTCTGCGTGTGGAAACCAGCCTGGGTAGCCCAGATCAGGCGCAGAAAAGCTGACAAGGAACACCTGCAGTGGAAATACTGAATGTTTAATTTTCATTTTCAGGTGGGGCTACAGTGTAAACCACTGAGAGAAGAGCTGCTGTCTGATCACAGGCTCCTTTGGTTGGTGACATTCTACACTGCCATTCTGACAGAAGAAAATCTTTCTCTAATGAATGTTCTCTTGAGACATTGCAATCCTGCTCTCTCTAACCTGATGTCACTTTTGCATCTTGAGCTTTATGTCATCAAAGATATGCTGTGATATCCAGGGGTTGCATTGCACTCTCTGACCTGAATTCATAAGGATTGGATACAGATTTTGACTCGGAAGTTTTCTTAAGTACAAAGAAATCAAGTTTGATATAAGCTAAAAATGAAAAGATTTGGGTTTGTGAGGATTCGAGTCACCAAATAAAATTTTTTTCAGTTTTCAAAATCAGCCAAAAAACTTAATTCTTCTGATAGAATTGGGATAGAAAATTTGCCATTTCCTTTCACACTTGCTGGGTTTCTCCAGTATATTTCTGTAACGTTTACTATGTTTAAAGAAAATCTAAACATAGTAAGTGGGATATGACAGCCCCAGGGAGTTAGACTCCAGAAGGATTAAAAATTTGAATGCCTTTAATTTGTATTTATGTTTGAATACTAG